>NW_005371503.1:272869-276148 GCF_000412655.1 Myotis brandtii
GGCAACCAAGGTACATGCCCTTGACCGGAATCGAACCTGGGACCCCTCAGTCCGCAGGCCAATGCACTATCTACCAAGCCAAACTGGTTAGGGCCCCATGTTATTCTTATGTTAAATGCTTTGCAAGTTAATGGAGGATTGTAGACAAAGATGTTCATTAGGTTCATAGTTAACATAACAAAATAATTCATTTAAAAAAAATTCTAACAAAGTTTAGAGCTTGAGGAAATAAGCACTACACTCTCAAAAAGCTCACTTAGTGATTTCCATATTTAATCTTCCTTATCTGTAAAAATTAATGATCCTAATGCCAACAGTATTTAAAATAAAAAAAATGATAGAAATTGAAGTGTCGAAGTCAAATGGAAAGAATCACCTTTTATATGTGTTTTTATTAAGCCTATATATGTTTTTAACTTGATTGAATTTTGAAGTTAAAAAAAAGGTAGACACATTTCTGACTCCAATTGTGTGTGTTTGTGCATGTGTGTGTGTGTTAGAAAACTTAAATGAGAAGAGAAAATACAAAAATAGTCAAGAAGGAGATTAATAATCCAGGAATGGAATTATTAAAATAGCTTTTGACTGTGAAGGAAATTCCAGAATAATAGTAGTGATCATTGATAACATGCTTCTTTTCTTTTATGTTTTTTTTAATATTATGATTCTATTATGTAAATAATTAAAAATTTAAAACTCTATATTAGAGCTGGCATTTATGATGTCAAATTTATACTATACTAGAGGCCTGGTGCAGGAATTCGTGCATGGGTGGGGTCCCTCTGGGTGGCCTGCAGGCATTGGGCCAAACCCACAGTCCAATGCTGCTTGCAGCTCCTACCGGCCGCTCCCGCTCATTCTGGTCACAGCAGCACTCGCCAGCCATGAGCCCTGCATCTGGCGCCCTCCCAACAGTGGCCTGTGGGATCGGGATGAAACCAGCTCTCCAACATCCTCCGAGGGGTCCTGGATTGCAAGAGGGCACAGGCCAGGGTGAGGGACCCCACCAGTGCACGATGGGGACTGGGAGGCACTGCGGGAGGGCTCCAGGGTGTGTCCGGACCATCTTGCTCAGTCGTGATCACCCGGACCCCAGCAGCAAGCTAACCTACCGGTTGGAGCATCTTCCCCCTGGTGGTCAGTGCACGTCATAGGGAGCGGTTGAGCAGCCTTAGCATATCATTAGCATATTACACTTTGATTGGCTGTTCAGTTGTTCTGCTGTTTGGCCTATTTGCATATTACCCTTTTATTATATAGGATATGATTATGCTCTGGCTGGTGTGGTTCAATTGGTTGAGCATCGTCCAATGCACCGGGAGGTGGCCGCAAGATCAACATTTCTCTCCCTCTCTCCCTCTCTCCCTCACTCCCTCACCCCTCTATTCTAAAATCAATAAAAACCTATTAAAAATTACACTATATTGGATCTATTAGATTTATTCATTACATTTATTCAAATCATATTCAGTAACTAAAGTTATCTAAAGTTACTTTATATTCTAATACAACAACTTCAATAATAACAAACCAAATATCATAATCTTAAGAGAACTAAAACTAGGTATTTACTGATATACCTGTAGTAACTTCTTACCTGACTAACAATTGCTTGTATTATGTTGCTTATAGGCATCTAACTTCTCTATATCTCAGTTGACTTGAAAGTTTGGTGGCTGGTTTGATATTTTTCAGTCTTAGAAGTTGATTGTTTCTTAGTCAACTTTCGTTCCACTTAATAATGACAAATAAAATTATTATCTGTATATATTTCTTCCATTTAATCATGTTCCTGTGAGATAAGTTATCTGAATATTAAAATAGATGGACGGTGCAATGTAATTACCTTCATGTAAGAAAGCCAAAGAATATAGATCAATGGAATAGAATAGAGACCCCAGAAATCGGCCCGAACCAATATGCTCAATTAATATTTGACAAAGGAGGCAAGAACATACAATGGAGCCAAGATAGTCTCTTCAATAAATGGTGTTGGGAAAATTGGACAGATATATGCAAGAAAATGAAACTAGACCACCAACTTACACCATACACAAAAATAAACTCAAAATGGATAAAGGACTTAAATGTACGACAGGAAACCATAAAAATTCTAGAAGAATCCAAAGGCAACAAAATCTCAGACATATGCCAAAGCAATTTCTTCACTGATACAGCTCCTAGGGCAGTTGAAACTAAAGAGAAAATGAACAAATGGGACTACATCAAAATAAAAAGCTTCTGCACAGCAAAAGAAACCATCAACAAAACAACAAGAAAACCCACTGCATGGGAAAACATATTTGCCAACGTCATATCTGATAAGGGCCTAATCTCCAAAATTTATAGGGAACTCATACAACTTAACAAAAAGAAGATAAACAATCCAATCAAAAAATGGGCAAAGGATCTAAATAGACACCTTTCAAAAGAGGACATTCAGAAAGCCAAGAGACATATGAAAACATGCTCAAAGTCACTAATCATCCGAGAGATGCAAATCAAAACAACAATGAGGTACCATCTCACACCTGTCAGAATGGCTATCATCAACAAATCAACAAACGACAAGTGCTGGAGAGGATGTGGAGAAAAAGGAACACTTGTGCACTGCTGGTGGGAATGCAGACTGGTGCAGCCACTATGGAAGACAGTATGGAGTTTCCTCAAAAAACTGGAAATGGAACTCCCATTTGACCCTGTGATCCCACTTCTAGGAATATATCCCAAGAAACCAGAAACACCAATCAGAAAGGATATGTGCACCCATATGTTCATAGCAGCACAATTCACCATAGCTAAGATCTGGAAACAGCCTAAGTGCCCATCAGTAGATGAATGGATTAGAAAACTGTGGTACATCTACACGATGGAATACTATGCTGCTGTAAAAAAGAAGGAACTCTTACAATTTGCAACGGCATGGATGGAGCTGGAGAGCATTATGCTAAGTGAAATAAGCCAGTCAATGAAGGAAAAATACCACATGATCTCACTCATTCATGGATAATAAAGACCATTACAAACTTTTGAACAATAATAGATACAGAGGCAGAGCTGCCTCAAACTGATTGTCAAACTGCAGTGGGAAGGCCAGAGAGGGTTGGGGGGCAGAAGGGAGGGGAGTAAGAGATCAACCGAAGGACTTGTATGCATGCATATAAGCAAAACCAATGGACATAAGACACTGGGGGGGTAGGGGAAGCCGGGGTATTGTCAAGGGCGGGGAAAAAAAGGACACATATGTAATACCCTTTGTAATACTTATAATATTTTTTT
>NW_005371503.1:293632-294261 GCF_000412655.1 Myotis brandtii
ACATTTCTGACTCCAATTGTGTGTGTTTGTGCATGTGTGTGTGTGTTAGAAAACTTAAATGAGAAGAGAAAATACAAAAATAGTCAAGAAGGAGATTAATAATCCAGGAATGGAATTATTAAAATAGCTTTTGACTGTGAAGGAAATTCCAGAATAATAGTAGTGATCATTGATAACATGCTTCTTTTCTTTTATGTTTTTTTTAATATTATGATTCTATTATGTAAATAATTAAAAATTTAAAACTCTATATTAGAGCTGGCATTTATGATGTCAAATTTATACTATACTAGAGGCCTGGTGCAGGAATTCGTGCATGGGTGGGGTCCCTCTGGGTGGCCTGCAGGCATTGGGCCAAACCCACAGTCCAATGCTGCTTGCAGCTCCTACCGGCCGCTCCCGCTCATTCTGGTCACAGCAGCACTCGCCAGCCATGAGCCCTGCATCTGGCGCCCTCCCAACGAGAGTGGCCTGTGGGATCAGGATGAAAACAGCTCTCCAACATCCTCCAAGGAGTCCCGGATTGCAAGAGGGCACAGGCCAGGGTGAGGGACCCCACCAGTGCACGATGGGGACTGGGAGGCACTGCGGGAGGGCTCCAGGGTGTGTCCGGACCATCTTGCTCAGTC
>NW_005371503.1:294541-315811 GCF_000412655.1 Myotis brandtii
TCTAAAATCAATAAAAACCTATTAAAAATTATACTATATTAGATCTATTAGATTTATTCATTACATTTATTCAAATCATATTCAGTAACTAAAGTTATCTAAAGTTACGTTATATTCTAATACAACAACTTCAATAATAACAAACCAAATATCATAATCTTAAGAGAACTAAAACTAGGTATTTACTGATATACCTGTAGTAACTTCTTACCTGACTAACAATTGCTTGTATTATGTTGCTTATAGGCATCTAACTTCTCTATATCTCAGTTGACTTGAAAGTTTGGTGGCTGGTTTGATATTTTTCAGTCTTAGAAGTTGATTGTTTCTTAGTCAACTTTCGTTCCACTTAATAATGACAAATAAAATTATTATCTGTATATATTTCTTCCATTTAATCATGTTCCTGTGAGATAAGTTATCTGAATATTAAAATAGATGGACGGTGCAATGTAATTACCTTCATGTAAGAAAGCCAAAGAATATAGATCAATGGAATAGAATAGAGACCCCAGAAATCGGCCCGAACCAATATGCTCAATTAATATTTGACAAAGGAGGCAAGAACATACAATGGAGCCAAGATAGTCTCTTCAATAAATGGTGTTGGGAGCTCTGGCTGGTGTGGTTCAATTGGTTGAGCATCGTCCAATGCACCGGGAGGTGGCCGCAAGATCAACATTTCTCTCCCTCTCTCCCTCTCCCCTATATTCTCTCTAAAATCAATAAAAACCTATTAAAAATTATACTATATTAGATCTATTAGATTTATTCATTACATTTATTCAAATCATATTCAGTAACTAAAGTTATCTAAAGTTACGTTATATTCTAATACAACAACTTCAATAATAACAAACCAAATATCATAATCTTAAGAGAACTAAAACTAGGTATTTACTGATATACCTGTAGTAACTTCTTACCTGACTAACAATTGCTTGTATTATGTTGCTTATGGGCATCTAACTTCTCTATATCTCAGTTGACTTGAAAGTTTGGTGGCTGGTTTGATATTTTTCAGTCTTAGAAGTTGATTGTTTCTTAGTCAACTTTCGTTCCACTTAATAATGACAAATAAAATTATTATCTGTATATATTTCTTCCATTTAATCATGTTCCTGTGAGATAAGTTATCTGAATATTAAAATAGATGGACGGTGCAATGTAATTACCTTCATGTAAGAAAGCCAAGCCAAATATAGCTGTAAGACAGAGACAGCAATAATATCTGCTTCATAAGACAATTGGGAGGGTTAAATGAGTCAGTATATGTATGTGATTAGTGCTGTGTGTGTCATATAATAAGCATTCAATACATGTTGTTTTTTCTTAAATTATTGATTTTATTATTACTCTCCTTTTTTATCTAGCAAAGCCACAAATTCTCAAGTTAGATTGGAGATCATAGTGTTTGAACTGATAAAGTTGTGATGAGGATAATTGTAATTATATATTTACTAGAGGCCCAGTGAATGAAATTTGTGCACTGGGGGGGGGGGTCCTTCAGCCTAGCCTGCGCCTTCTCGCAGTCCGGGAGCTCTTGGGGGATGTCCTACTGACAGCAGTTGGACATCCTTAGTGCTGCCATGGAGGAGGGAGAGGCTCCCGCCACCGCAGCTGCCCTCGCCAGCTGTGAGCCCAGCTTCTGGTGCACTGTCCACCAGGTGGCAGCTCCTGCATTGAGTGTCTGCCCCCTGGTGGTCAGTGCACATCATAGCAACTGGTTGTTCAGCTATTCGGTCGATTTGCATAGTAGCCTTTTATTATATAGGATAGTGATTTGGCTTCCTTATAAAGAAGAACTAGAAATTTGAGGTTTCATTATAGAAATATATTTTAGCAAACCTGTGACTATTCATATGGAATGGCATGAAGTTAAAGGCAGTGTAATAAGTGCAGAAATCATGAAACAAAAGGATGGTTTGGGGTCTTAACTCTTATTAATACCTGTATGAGTTTAGCACATTTCTTAGAGTTTCTGAGCCAAGCCTTATTATTATATACTAGCTATTCCCTCACTCCCTCACCCCTCTATTCTAAAATCAATAAAAACCTATTAAAAATTACACTATATTGGATCTATTAGATTTATTCATTACATTTATTCAAATCATAGCCAAGCCTTATTATTATATACTAGCTATATTATCTTATAGTTATAAGATTATTTTGCAGTCTTCAAATTTGTTATGAGATTCCAGTAAGGAGAATATGTGAACATTTCAAATACTCATAATTTATTTTTGTTAAATTAAATTTGTAATTACATATTATTTCTTCTAATTGAAAGGGCATGTAGTAGCAAATTTTTTAAAAAATAAGTTGTATATACTGGTGATTGCCCTACATACAACCATTTTCTTGTAATTACATTTTTCCTATCAGATTAAATTGAATATCTGATGTTTTATATAGATATTTTAGTTTTAATTATAGGTGATTTTAATGCTTTATATTCTATGTAATATTTTCCTTCAAAGTAACTCCAGTTTTAAAAGTGTCTTTCTGGTCCTCTATCCACCTTGCCTTTCCCCCTTATAAGAGCTCTATCTGAACATTGTCTATACTTATATTAGAGAAGATATTGTTTTCAGTAGTTTATTAATTCACAAAGCTAATCAATTTGGGCAAAATGATTGGTTTTCTTGGTGTTGACATTAATTTAAACAAACTTGTGTAAGGTCCATCCATGATTTCCCAATTCCCTTTTTATTTTATGTGAAGTAGTAACTAGACAAATCTATCCTGGTGATCTAAAGAGTCAGCTGAGCTTAACCATAATTACATCACCTCCCCCCATGCCCTATACCACTTATATTGATAATGCTAATGTTCAGTTTTAATGTCTACATTTTCAGAGAGATGTAATCCTCATAGGTTGATCAACTGTCAGAAATGGAAATAACCTTCTAAAAGAGCAAAGAAGTTTCTGGGCTGTTGTTAATTCTCCTAGTATTGAATGAGCTCCATTCTGTAGATGATGATAGAACAATGCTTTCACAATTTTGAGGGAAACTTTTCTTATCCTAGAATTCTATACTTCTCCAAAGTATCAGTCAAGTGTGAGAATAGATTAAAGGTATTTCTAATGGTATGAGCACTTGGAAAGTAGTTTATATGTGTACTCGTGCATTTGAAGTTTCATGGAATACTGTACTCAGCGAGGGAGTAAACCCAGAAAGAGGAAGGCACAGATGTTGTAAACAGTGGAGTCAACTCAGAAGAGCAAGGAAGAGCAAGTGGTGGGAGGTCCCCAAATGACAGGTGTACAAATGACCTGAGGAGCAATTTAGATTTTTTTTAAAAAAAAGTTTAGATGCTTCTGGAAGTAGCTTAAAGAAACAGTGACTTGACTGAATAAATTTTATAATTGAGTCTATAAATAACTGAAAATATGACGATAAAGGAAATAGTGTAAGAAAAAGACAAAGGCAGTTAGAAACTCGGGAGTGGGAGGCTGTGGAAGAACTACATTTTATAGGTGAACTATAAGGTAAACTAAACAAGACAGTAGAGATAGAAAACAAATTTTGATGCATTTTTTTAATGCAGGGTTTGAGAGGGATAGATTTATTTGACCTGATATGAGGAGCATTCTCTCCTGAGTGATCCAAGACTCATGATGTGGGATCTATAGAGAAAAATACATATTACCAAGCCAGGTAATAGCATATTATTATGTTATTACCTGGCTTTCCATTGAACAAGTATTTATAAAATAATTGTAATATGAAAGCCATTTATCAATTTTCAACTTTTAGAGAAAACCTATAACAAAATATAGAAGCCATTGTTATGGCTGAATGACAAAATAGAAATACCAACAATCTTGAAAATATAGAAATAAAAGTTTAGCTTACAGAAGAAAGGATGCTGAAGGAAGAATAGTGGCTAATAGTAACATCTTACAAAGCATGGAGTTGAGAGAGCCTATTGTAAGAAATTATTTGCAGTTACAGAGATAATTGATAAAAGGACAAAATGATGTTACAAACATCAAACATCTAAAGGGATAATGGGAGTAGGAGATTAATGTAAGTGGCTTAAATCTCATTTTTCATATAAGGAAGTCAATAGATATTAAAATTGACAAATCAAACATTAGTAGTTCAGAAATAAAAAAGAATGGGTTAGGATGGGAGATTCTAAGTTTTCTAGACAGTTTATATAGAAATATAAATACATGCATTTGCATGAATTACTCTAAAAAATAAAAATAAATGTTAATTAATCCCTAAATTAGTTAAAGCAATATGCTGCTCTGATTTGATTGCTTATTATCGTCTCTGTTTTATCTCTGCCACAACTAACTCTTTGGAGGTAGGCCTTGTATTTCTTGGGGGTTACTCATAGAGTCAAACACATGGGTTGCTCAATAAAAATAAATAAATGCATTGGGATTGATTGAGCTTTTATATCAACTTCCTCCATAGAAAATGTATTGGTGTTTATAGACCTGTTAATTCCACTACAAATGTATGGGGGTTTATAGGTCTGTTAATTCTACTATATTTACTAAGTAACTACCATTTGCAGATGGTGGGCTCTCCATGAACTCAAGGTACAACATTCTTTCAGTTTGATAAGTATACATAGAAAGTTTATTATTTCGTCAACATTATTTGAGTGTCTATCTTGTGCCAGGCCTTGAAGTACAATGGTTACTCCTCATTCTCTTAGTCTACCAGCTCCCCCCAAAAGGTGCCACCTACTATTGGGTTGACTGGTGTGACAGAGCTCTAAATATCTGTAGGAAGGAGGAATTAGAATGTTCCCCTTCAGACACCCTCAAAGAGTTTGTGAACCCTGGAGAAAAGTCCATTTTTCAGAAGAGAAACAAGTTTAATAGTACTGTGTCACACTATAGAAATGTCTGAGCCCCAAGCTTGAAGAATAAGAAAAAGCCCCACACTTGCTTGTAGCATTCAAATAATATTCATTTGTGGCTGTGACCTGTGGCAAAGTAGGGGAATAAGCACAAGCTTATGCATCTTTGACTTTTAAAACCCTATTAAAAGGTCAAATATTTTTTTGATTTTTAGATGACTTCGGGATCTAAATAGGTGTTGTGTATTTGTGAATTGGCACCAGTTTATGTGTGGGAGGATGAATGTTACAGGGATGATTGGGGAAGGCAATGAGCAGGGTGGGTTAATGGTAATTTTAGGGTCACATGCAAATTGGGAGTTGTATCCATGAATAGTTTTTCTTTAAATATATGTGATTTTATATCCTGTCGCTTCCTTTTCCAAAAGCTTCCAAATATACATTTCAGTTCCTCCAGCTAATCCCTGCACCTGGCACAATGGAAACAGATGGAAGAATCCAAAGTCTTAATTAAAGCTGCCTTTGAATGTATAACAAATTCATGTTTTGAAGTCTTATAAATTAAGAAACTGTGCCAGCATTCTGCCACCTTGTGGCTTCTGTAGTCATTGCAGGACATGCAGAACTCAAAATCTGTTCTAAGATTTTCACTGGGGCTGTGTGTTACGTTTTATGGACAGATATTTTATTTAAAAGGATTAACCAGAGTTTGTGAAAATATATTTAAGACTTTGTTTTACAATGATCTTGTATAATATAGATATACCATGTTATTGGTTGTAATCCTTTAGCCTGCCATAAAATGATTTCCAAACTGCAATTTTAAGCATCATGAGCCTTAGAACTGGGAGGGATCACAGTGATCATCCAATCCAGTATTAGCATCCCTTCTATTATCTTTCCAACAGGAAGGCCTGCAGTCTCAGCTTAGCCATCTCTAGAGCATCTTGTTTAATTTTGCAAAGCTGATGGTCCTAATGAACTTTGACAATATTTGTCCAAAGAGGTAAAAGTTATCTAATGCTGCTTGCATACAGCTCATATATTTTCATATAAACTACTGGTACACACACATTTATAAAGGATCTTCTTTCAACTGCATTTTCTAAATATATTAGGTCAGCATTAAGTATATAATAGGCACTTAATAAATAATAGCACTGCTTGATTTTCCCATATTCAATTTTTTAAGATATACACTTATAGATTGTTGAGAACTGCATGCCCAATGACAATAGCTTATCACATTTGTTTTTGTCCTTTTGTTTCTTGCAACTAAGAGTCACCAAGTACATCCTATGCTACATGCTGGAGATCCAAAATTAAAAAGACATAGTAAGTGCTTTTAATTTTAAAAAATCTATTGGGAGACAATTTATTTTGTATAAAAATTTAACTTCCTTGATGGAGGTATGTGAAAAGTGCAGTAGAACCCCCATGAAAAGTATCTTGGTTTGCTAATGTTTTTGTTACCTGTGCTGTGTAATCAATTACCATTAATTTAGTAGCTTAAAATAATAGATCTTTGTTACCTTATAGTTGCCATTGGTAAAGAGTCCAAGCACGGCTTAGCAGGATTCTCTGCTTCAGGTTCTCCTTGGCTGTAATCCAGGTGTCCTTTAGGGCTGTAGTCTCATCAGAGGCTCAACTGGGGAATATTCACTTCCAAGATTTTGTGGGTTGTTGGAAGAATTTATTTCCTCAAGGTTGTATGACTGAGAGCCTCAATTTCTTATTGGCTGTTGATTGAAAGCCACCTCAGACATTACAGGCCACCCATAGCTTCCTGCCAAGTAGCCTTCTCCATAGGCAGTTTATAACATGGCTGTTTGCTTCTTCAGGTGATCATGAAAATCAATCCCTCTTTTTCCCTTTCTCTATATCTATCTCTATCTCCATATCTCTCTCTCTCTCTCTCTCTCTCTCTCTCTCTCTCTCTCTCTCTCTCTCTCTATCTCATCTCTACCATCTCTATTTCTATCCCTACCATCTCTATCTCTATCTCTGTCTGTCTCTCTATCTATCTCTCTTTCCACTGAATCGGCCTAAACCCAAGGGGAGGGTATTACAAAAAGGCATGGACAGTAGGAGGCAGGAATTATTAGGAGTCATAGAGGTTCTGGTCTACATTGAGTGCCCAGGGGAGGAAATAAGGCCTGAATGCCAGCCCATGCTCCCTTGCCAACTTGGGTGCCTAAGGATCTGTGGGTGTCCAACTATGCTGCTGCTTCTCTGATTTTCTCAAAAGCGTTTTATGGGCTACCCATGTTTCTATATGCTGGACCATTTTGCTCTATCCTCCACTTTCTTAACTTCTTTTCCTTTTTTCATCTTCTTATACTCTGTGGTATCTTCTAGTGGAATTTCTCCAAATCTGTTTTCATTTCCTAGTACTCTTAATCAGCTGTATTTAAGCTGTTGTTTATTCTTTAAAGATTTATTTACAAGAAAAATTTTTTTCATTTCTGGAAATGTTATTTAGTTCTTTGTTTGAATATTCTCGCTATTTTTAATAGTCTCTTATTATTAACTTATATCTTTGATATCCTTTTTTATATCCTGGAACATATGAAAGAGTTATCTATACTAATAAAAGCATAATATGCTAATTAGACCAGATAGCCGAATGACCTTTCGGACCTCATTCTGGATGTCCTCCCCGGTGCCATGGTGGCGGGGGCTGAGGCAGAGGCAGTTGGGGGCAATCAGGCAGGCAGGCAAGTAGTTAGGGGTGATCAGGCAGGCAGGGAGAGTGGTTAGGGGTGATCAGGCAGGCAGGCAAGTGGTTAGGGGAAATCAGGCAGGCAGGTAGAGGTGGTAAGGGTTGATCAGGCAGGCAGGTATGTGAGCAGTTAGGGGCAATCAGGCAGGCAGGCAGAATGGTTAGGGGCAATGAGGCAGGCAGGCAGGTGAGCAGTTAAGAGCCAGTAGGATCCTAAACCGGAAGTCTCACACCCCCTGAGGGGTCCCGGATTGCAAGAGGGTGCAGGTCGGGCTGTAGGAGCCCCTGCTCCCATGCATGAATTTCATGCACCAGGCCTCTAGTTGCAGGAGCCCCTGCTCCCGTTCATGAATTTCATGCACCGGGCCTCTAATTGTATAATATTTACCCTGTAGTTTAAAGTGTTTGTATTTTACTCTGTTGTTTTCTTGTGCTGACTCTCAATAATATAATATCATGCTAGCCCACCTTATAATACTAATGAATATAAATATACAAAAAATATTTTCTACATAATTACCTCAAAAGTTATCAATAAATCTTTAATATTATCCAATACTGATTTGTATACAAGTGTCTCTTATTGTTTCAACATGTCATTTTACAGTTAGTTGGTTTGTTCAAATCTGGATCCAAACAAGGCACACATCTTGCCTTTTTGTTTGTTTTTGTTTTTACTTTTCAATAGCCTTTAATCTACAATGGTCCTCTTCTTTTTTTATTTTAATTCCTCAAAATCATTAAAAAGTAAGTAATTTGCTTTGTAGAATTGTCTCATTTCAGTGTATAAAGTTATGGTTTCTTCTTCATGTTTTGTATGAACTAGAAAAATAGAAAGGCTGCATTACATTTGGATTTCATTTCTTTAGCATGGATATTTCATAGGTAATGCTGTGTACTTTATTTATATTGCATAAATCAAAAGGCACACATGTCTGGTAATCAAAATTTTAGTGATGTTGAGATTGGTCACTGGTTCAGGTTTTATCAGTCTCACCCTCATAATGTGAAGTTCATTAATCTTTTCACCTATTGCTTTACCATCTATTAATTGTTAACTTCTTCGGTTTTTTCAACAGAGGTTTCCAATTGGTGATTTCTTAATTCTATCATTTCTCTACATGCATTAGATGGAACTTTTCTGAAAAGATTTTTTTTCTCTTACAAACTAAGGTGATTAGGTGTCTCTGAACTTTAGTTTGTACACAGAGATAATAAATGTTTAATACCTTTTAAAATTACCAATGGTCAGAGTAAATGGTTGCTACCCTAGTGCTTCCAGTGCTGACCAGTGAGGTTTTTTTTAGGTTTGTGTCTTTTGCAATGGGATGCTTCAAGTTGTTTTTATAAGACAAGGGAATATAAACAGAAAATAATCAAGAATCCTGACAAAATCACTACATTTTGGATTAGTATTTCTTCGGTTCATGAAAAGTTGGACATGACATTTTCTAGGATATAAGCAAATACCTTATTATTGACACAAGCACAGTTCTTAATTTGATGAGCATTCAGAATCAAATTTCCCAGTGCTTTAAATTCTATAATGTCCTTAGTGTTGTTATTCTTTTTATCCTTTAAGGTCAGCATGATCCCATATATCAATAAAGATTTTCCTATTTTTAAAATATATTTTATCGCCCTACTCCTGCTTTCATCCATAGAATTTGGGTTGATATAAATAACAAGCCTATTCTTAATCTTCTTTACTCAGGAAAGGATTAATATGAATAACAAAACAGTCAAATGGTGATTTGTTTTTGTTTTAAGTCATGTTAATAAGAATTAAAAAGAGAGAGAATTACAGCTTATAGAAGTGAATTTCTTATCCTCCAAAGAGATTGATGGTACTTTAAGCAAACTTAGAATTAATACTTTGTGAAAACATTCGTTACTATGGCTACTTTTCTTCTTGACCTTATATTTTTGTCAATATCTTATTATGTGGAGAAAATGGAGACATCCGCATAGTACAAAAAAGCTTATTTAAAAGGCAAATGGGTCAGGCTTATATGAAATAGCAATTATGAAAATAATCACAAGCAAGTCACTGATAAGATTTAATTAATTAGGCTACACCCAAAGAAAGGCTCTGCATTAATGTATTTAACAACCAAGAAAGGCACATTCTGGTCACAAACCACATGTGATCATCTACAATAAATAATAGTAACATAGTGGAACTGTAAATACATTATATAAATGAGAAACCAGAGGAGAAATGTTGTTTTAGGTAGCAAGGATCTGGCCTCAATAATTATTAATATTAAAATATGAGTCGATGGGGAAGAAGGAGACATATTTAGTACTTTCAATAATAAAGATTTTTTTTTAAAAAAAAAGCATGAGTAGCTGAGACTATAATGAAATCACTTCACTAGTTTTTTCAAAGGCAACCTTTAGTTTAATATTAAACAGATGAAGTCATGTGACAAAATTTTAATATTCAATTTATAGACAGAAACATATGTACATTTAAAAAACACCTAATTTGAAATGTTTTGTTGAAAAAGCCTCCTTGTATATTTATATTAGACAAAATAAAATGTAAAAAAAGATATGCAAAGTGGTTATTGTAAGATGAGATTAACACATCTTGTCCTATTATCAGGCTGAGCAGCATTGTCACTTCATAAATTCTATAAATGCTGTTTTTAATTTTAATTTTTTAAAAATATTTTTATTGATTTCAGAGAGGAAGGGAGAGGGAGAGAGAGATAGAAACATCAGTGATGGAAGAGAATTATTGATTGGCTACCTCTCCTGCACACCCTCTACTGAGGATTGAGCCTGAAACCCAGGCATGTGCCCTGACCTGGAATCAATCCGTGACCTCCTGATTTATAGGTTGATACTCAACCACTGAGCCATCCTAGCCAGGCCATAAATGCTGTTTTTAAAGAACCAATTGGTAAAGAAAAGCAGCCTAATAATTATGGCAGCCATTCACTCATTCCATTCACTCATTCATTCATTCAGCAAACATATGTCAAGTATCATGTGCCAGATACAGTTCTGAGTGCTAAGAGAAAAAAAAAAAGATTAATAAGACAAGGATCCTTCATTTAAGGAGCTCAGGGTCTCTGGAGAATTATGCACAGAAACAGTTCACAGTAGTCCCCTATGAAAAATGTGATGATGGAAATAAGGACTATGTGCTGTGGGTGACGTGCAAAGAAGGGGGATTCTTTTATCTGGGTAAATCAAAAGAGCTTTTCCAAGGTGTTACAGGATTTTTGGGTGTTGAAGGTTGAATACTCGTCCACCAACTGGAGATTTGGAATCACAATTTAAAATTAGAGAATCAAGCACATTGGCGAAGAAAGGAAATTATAAAACAGCAGGCGGTGTTCAGGGCTGATAAGTTGTTCTGTGTGACTGGAGTAGAGGGTGTGCTGGAGAAAATGGCAGGAGAGGAGACTCCATGCAAGGCTGAGTGCAGATGGAGAAGAGTGGGTGCCATGGGAAGAAGCTTTTGCTTATAAACTGCAGTGTTTTCAGGTGCCCAACAAAGGCTTTGATGTAGTTTTACTCAGTTCCCAATTCTGTGTTTTATGAGGGATACCATGTGGAGAGATTATAGGCAGAAAGATGAGTTTGGAGGGCATTATTAGTAGAATGGATGGGCACATGAACCAAGAAAGTGGTAGCAAGAATTCCCCAAAAGGTGACAATTTCAAAAGTTACACCAGAGTCAGTTACAGCAGAGGAGCAGTTGAGCATTCTGGGTTATTGAGAGCAACACTCAAGAATTATTCTGAAGTAGTTAAATTGAATACATTATAATGACCTTCAATCAAAGAGAACAGTTGGAGAAATAGGTTTTAGGGAAAAGTAACCTGACCTTGGTTTTTGGGGCATGTTGAGGTTTAGGAAGTTGAAGAATTCCCAGAAAGAACTGTGAGGGATAGACACTTAGAGATCTCTTCCTCCCCATAAAACACATACTTTTAAAGGGAAGCATCAAACTACCCATTTGGAGTTTAATCACCTTGGTGATTCATTAAAGTAAAGGATTAATTTTCTGCCTGTGGGAGAAAAACAAAACAGGAAAACTTATGAATATGGAACAAATGTGTTCATAAGCATCAAAAGGCTCAAAGGACATTTTGATATAAATTTTAACAATGCAGATACAAGAAAATTATCTTTCTTGTGTTTTCATTTTAGATCCATATTGTGAGATTAGGCCCGGGTTACCTTTGATCTTGATTGATAGACATTTAATGGAAGACATTTAATAGAATACAAATTCTGTACAAACTTTATAGAAAGACAGAAAGATGTTGTAAGAAACTTGGTGGATTTAGGGATTTTAAGGTCTCTTTAAAAACAACAACAGCTCTAGCCAGGTTTTCTCAGTGATTAGAGGATTGGCCCTCAGACTGAAGGGTCACAGTTTGATTACAATCAAGGGCATATATCTCGGTAGCAAGCTCGATCCTCAGCCACATGTGGAGGTAACCAATAGATGTGCCTCTCTCACATCGATGTTTCTCTCTCTCTCTTTCTCTTCTCCTCACATCCACTTTCTTGAAAAAATAAATAAGTGGAAAATATATCCTTGGGTGAGGTTTAACAACAACAACAAAAATATCCTTCCACTTTTTTATATCTTGCTCTATTTCTATTTTAGATGTCCTGCAGTTTTCTGAATACAAGTCTTTTACCTCAGTGGTTAAGTTTATTCCTAAGTATCCTAGTTTTGTTGTTGTTGTTGCAAAGGTTAATAAAAATAAGCAGTGACCTCTAGAAAAATTTTTAAAGTAAGATTTTTAAAATTTATTGACAATGTGATCATGCAACTGTCATTTATTTCCAGATAGTATTTGTCAAGCAAGGTTTTCCCCTCCATTTATTATGTCTTTTCTTACAAGCACTGTAATAGCTATGTATTTTCCTCTTTCTTAATTGAAAAACACAAGGTCAGAGAAATTAAATAACATTGTGTGAACATCAAACAGCCAGCCAGATTGTGAACATGTGAACACTGTTCTTTCATGAGTCTCCTTCACAACTGACAAAAGTTTACTTCGAGGCCTCTCTCTCTTTTGCTTCTCTCTCTCTCTCTCTCTCTCTCTCTCTCTCTCTTTTTCTCTCTCTCTTTCTCCTCCTCCCCCCTCTCTCTCTCTGTTTCTCTCTCCCCTCTGGTTATTTTTTGGAAGTATCCACCCATGTGGAATCTATAGTTATTAGCTAAAGTCATTCATTGTTCAAATGTGCCAGCCACTCTGTGGTTTCATCCTTTGCTATATTTTTGAGTTTTCAGAAATATTACCAATTATTTAGTAAAAGGCCAAAACGTCTCTCTCAATAAGCACTTGGTAAATGAATATGAATGATTTAGTGCAATCAAAAGTACTCACTCAGAAACTTAGTTGGATTTAAGTGAACTGAATTCTGTAGAAGGATGACAGGAGTCATTCAGCATTAAGTTTGCCTTTAGTTAAGCCAATGGAAGCTGAACAGAGAAAAGGCTACATGTAAGGAAGGAATAGATTCCCAAGATGCACCACTAACAGAACTTGATTTGTGCATTGGTGACTTTCTAGAGAAACATGTATTTATAACACTATTAAACAGGATAGCCTAAATCAAAAGCATGAAGTGTGGTTTGACTAGTAGCATCTGGAAAGAATCAATCCCTTTGCTTATAAAGTTTCAGAGCAACCACAAATTGGAGCAATGCAAGGATAGTTCATGGGAAGTTAAAGCTGTAATTTTTACAATTTTGAATGTGCTGTAGGGAAAAAAACACTGAAAGCTAATTTACACATTCTGGTTTTACTTATCAAATACAAATTGTATGTGATCTCAAATGATCACAGCTTTTTGTAAGGGTATGGGCCTTATCAGGAACTCCAATTTAAGCCTTTTTGTTATGCATAATTACAATCTGCATATGTAGTCCAGCATTATTATTTTGTGAAATGTAAAGCAACACTGAAATTAAGGCACATTACTATTAGGCTATGAATTTGTTAACATATTTCAGACACTTTCTGAACTTTTAAAATTCTATTTGGATTGAAACCAATCATTATCAAACAATTCTTCAATGACCTTTTTACAATATGAATCTAATTGTAAGTAATTAGTTTTTCCCTTTTTGCTATGCCTTCATTTGCATGTTATAATATTAATTCAAATGTAACCATATGCAAATTACCTCCTTAAATCCTAGAAGGTAAATCTCTAAGGTCTGCCAACTAACAAGATGACAGAAAAATAGAGACTTTCTTATAGTCATTTTAGAATACTATGACTTATCAAAAGAAACTTATTTTTTTTCTATGAGGTTAAGTTTCTTTTTAATGATGTAACATTATAGACTAGCTTAGAAGAAATGAAATAAATCTTCCTCATGTATTATTCAGGAGAGATTCTTTTCTTATATAAATTTAGAATATGTTTATAAAAGTTTCCCTTATAATACGAGAGAATTTTAATAGAGGCTCAGGTCTTTTATATTAGACTAGAGGCCTGATGCATGAAATTTGTGCTTGGGTAGGGTCCCTAGGCCTGGCTGGCAATCAGGGCTGATCTGCGGGGCGACCGGTGGGGCGATTGCCCCCCGCCACCCTGCTGGCACCCACCTTGGCTGGCCTGGGGCCTACGGGCTGGGGGCAGCTCCTGCGTTGAGCATCTGCTCCCTGGTGGTCAGTGCACGTCATAGCGACTGGTCATTCCACCTGTTATTCTGCTGTTCGGTTGATTTGCATATTAGGCTGTTATTATATAGGATAACCAGTTGAGCTCACCATAAGAAATATAGGAATAAAATTATTAATTGATCTTAGTATATCAATTTTTACTAATAAATAAGCAAGATTTACATGCTAGTATAAAATATTTTGACATATACATACATATATATATTACATATATACATATATATACATGCATATATGCATATTGGAAGGGACTTGTCATTTACAAATAATAAAATAGCGCCATATTATAAAATGCAACATGATGCTCTTCTTTTCAGTGATGTAAACCAAGGTCTGAAAGAAACCAGTAGAAGTTACTTAGTCCCAGCTCACTGGCCCCCTTAGATTGAAAGCCATAGACTTTGGCCCCTTAGACAAAAGTGAGCAAATGGATTTGTAAAACAGCCAAAATGGAAAGTGTGGAGATGGACTGAGGGTACAGTGGGCACATTTCTCCATCAGCTAGCCTTCCCTAAAATAGACCCCAAGACACTCTCTCCCCATACACATGTGATCAAAGCATTCTTCATTAGCACTGACTAGCTATGTCTGCTTTGGGTTTTGGTTCCTTCATTCTGGCCCAAAAGCCTACTGCCTGTAATTTCAATTCACCAAGAATCCCTTGAACACCTAGAATGCAGCTGTAATGTAGAGAATGTATATTTGATTAAGATCCAGACACTGCTTTCCAGAAACTGACCCTCCTCTCGGGGAGGAGAATGGATACACGTGTTATGAAAGCTAACTTCAAAGTCTCCTGCCATTTGTTGATCATAATGATACAAAGGAGAAGGAATTGTGTCCCAGGCCCCTGATGCGTGCCACACTTTACCTTCATTATCACAGCCAATTCTCCCAACAACTCTGTGTGGATGAGGGATTTCACAACGACCCAAGTCTGCCTGTCTGTCTATCTGACTCCAAAATTCCTACCATTACCCTGATGCTCCCTGTATTTCCAGTGGGGGAGGGGTGGGGAAGGTTCCTTCTGGAGGGTGAATTATAAAGTTGTACTTGCATAGCTTGTTTTTCTCTTTAAATGAATAACAAGTTTTCATAGAGAGTCTAAGTATCTAATAATGTTTAAAAAATCCATCTCCATATGTCACCCTGATGTAGGTGAGAAAGCAGCTCAGATCTGTGAAACATAAATATTAAAGTCAGCCAATGGATCCTGTTTATCAAGCAGCTGCAACCTGCGTAAGAGGAAGAGCTTGCTTTCTAGGGAAGAGCAGTGTCCTCTTCCCTGTAAGAGTTTAAGGTGTCTTGCTGAGGGGAGGAGATAGAAAACCCTCTTTTTTTCAGCATTATCATACTTACGTATATTATTAATTTGAAATTTGGTTGATGGTGTTTTTGTGAAAGCATGGATTTAAAAACTGGTCCTGTCGTTTGCCAGCTGAAGGACCTAGAGCAAATTACTAGTAGATAGCTTCTCTGAATTTCAGTTCCCTCATTCTTAAAGTGAGGGGATCCAGCTTGCTCCACTCGTCGCTGTGACGATCAACTGTGCCTGCATGTCCCTGGAGCATGGCAAACATTCACCGCATGCTCCATTCCCTGTCTCAGGCAGTGTGGAGTGCCTGGCCCTGAGAGGTCTCAGTGCAGAGTGGGATACAGCTGCTCCACCCAGCATTCATTATGTCACTTTACACCATTTAGAAAAGGCTTGTTTCTAGAGCTTCAAGCATGTCTTTGGCATGAAACTCTTTATTGCTTTGGCTAAATGCCTGATTGAATAGAGAGCCAACTTGTTTCAGGGGCCAATATTCAATAGAATGGCCAATTTTCAATAGAATGGTTACAGTAAATGAAGCTGTTCTCTGTATATGCATTTTTAACCCCCTGAAGAAAGGCAATGTTTGATGTTAGACAAGTTATTTAGCCTAAGTGGCAGTTCCCTTATATGAGAATTACAATGACCATATCTGCCTCAAATGTCGTCATAAGAACTAATAAATGAGATGTTTTAGAGGCATGAGAAATATGGCATTTTCCCTCTCCTTTTTGTTGAGATCATTGGCAAGTACAAGTTATTATGTGTAATAACTTGTACTTCTTATGGCAGACACAATAGTGTAGTAGTTTGAAACTGAATTTTAAAGCATATCAAACCTAAGTTTCAAATGAATTCTAGGTGGTGTGTTTGGAATCACTTCTTTGAAAGACTTTTGTTTGTTTGTTTTTCATTTCTAAGTTAGAATAATAGTACCCAAACTCACAGTTGTAAATATTTAACTAAATATAGCTAAGGTTATATAATAAACATCTGCCATATTATGGTATAAAAATGTAATTGGAGTAGGGGAATCAAATTGAAGATTTCAAGTGACCCTCTTGTATAATGGGAGTGATAAATGATTTAATGACAAGTCAAAGCCATCATAATGTGCAAAAAGGTGTCCATATGTAGGGACTTAATCCCATTCAGTGAACAGTGTTGAGTACTTAGTGGTTATCAAGCATTACATGGGACTCTTGAGATTTTTTTAAAACATGGTAAATTGGTTATAAATTATACACAGTATATTTTTTATCTCTTACTTATTGAATCCTTAACTGTATTTCAAGCACATGAAATAAAAATAATACTAAACTTTTATAGAATGTTCATTATTAAGTTTCACTATAACATTCTGTACTAAGCTTTTCATGCATTATTTTATTTAATCTTATATCCCTCCCAATGAGGCTTACCTTGTTTTCACATTTAATGGATGAGAAAACAGAGCCTTACTAATAAAGGGTAAATGACTTGTCTTTACTGCAACTAACAAACAGAAGCAGAATCTAAATCTTGAATTTCTAAACTCTACCTTAGAGGAGAATGTTAACACCAAATGCATGCTTTTTCTTTATAAATTGTACGATTTTTCTGGAGTGAATAATTGCTTTAGGTAGAATTTGTTATTTATTTGATAGAGTGGATGGTTTTTAGTGACCCTTGATCTTGGAACTGCAGAACATTATTTTAGAAGAATATTTACATAGAGAGCCATGAGGAGTAGGAAAATATATAAAACTTTCTTATTAGTAGTAATTATAAGATAATGACAAAAATTATAAAAAGGTGGGAAAGGAAGTCACAACATGCTGATTAAATGGCTAATACAAGATATTTTGGAAAAGCAGATTGAGCAAAATATTGCAATGTATACTAATGATCCGGAATGTAATTGAGCAAATCTTCAATCCCATGGAAAATAACAGCAGACAATGGTGACATTGGGCACTTTACAATTCAGAGTTGTTTTCAAAGTCACTAGCTGTATGGGCTGTGACAATGCAATAAAAGCATGAAATAGCATTGAAGAGCTTAGATTTAGGAAGTAAATTACCTGTCAGTACTTAAGATCTTGTCTTTTTTATTTGTGTGGATCAAGAAAAGTACATACAATGTTTGTTTACTGCTGGCTGTGAACTAAGCTTTTTAGAATAGTGATAAATGCACAATTCAAAGAACAGATAATACATAGATACAGAGACTATGAGCAATCATCTTATGCTTAGAATGGGACTTATTGAACTTCAGTACATGGGCCAAGTCTGGTCTACTGCTAGTTTTCATAAATAAAGTTTTATTGGAACAAAACCATGCCTGCCACCTAATTACTACTCTCTATGGCTACTTTCATGCTACTACTATGGCAGAGTTGACCACAGATACTGTGTGGCTTTCAAATTCTGAAATATTTACCATCTGGCCCTTTAAACAAAAATGTTGTTGACACCTGACTTAGAAGATTATCTAAATTTTACTGTTTTTAGATGAAGTAGATAAATTAGCATAAAACAAACACTACAAAGCATACCATACAATGTTTTCTTAAAATAAAAACTTGATTTTTTTTAAGTAGTTGTCGTGAACCCTTTTTTTTATGACCTTATTAATTTGGAGAAAGTGATTATTTCCCCAAGGCTTTCTGGGAATTTTCCTTACATGTCTTACGACATAAGAAGTTTTAAATATAACCACACTCTGTCAACAAATATTTTGGAGTAGAATATTTTTCTGTTGTTGTTTGTTTTTTAAAAATAAATCTTTATTGTTGATAGTATTACATATGCACCCCCCATTGCCTTCTTCCACTCCCTTCCCACCCCCCCGCAAGCCTTCACCACCCACTCTCTGTGTCTATGAGTTATGCATATACGCATATGAGTTCATTGGTTGAACCAGTCAGAACAAGATAAATATCACATGATCTCACTCATTTGTGGAATCTAATGAACAACATAAACTGATGAACTAAAATGGACCCAAAGACATAGAAACATGGAACAGACTGTCAAACCTCAGAGGAAAGGCAGGGGAGGATGGAGGGGGGAAGAGATCAACCAGTGGAGTATATTCTTAATACTAGTACTGAACTTGATGCTGAAAATACAAGTTGTGTTAGATATAGCCCATGTCCTTAAAGAATTCCAAATGTATGGGGAGTTTATACTAAATATTTTTACTTAAGTTCAGTTTCTTGTAGATATCTAGTTGGATTTGCTCTATTATTCAATCCTTCAATCTCTGCCATTTAATTGAAGAGTTTAGACTAATTATACTTGATGTAATTATTATTATACAAGAACTTAAATCTGCTATCTTGCTATTTGGTTACTGTTTTTACTCTCTGTACTTTCCTCCATTTTTTTTTCCTTTTTTCTGTTGTGTTTTGGATTGATTTTGATCATGAGGTAAGTTTGTGTGGGTTTTTTTATGTTCATTCTGATTGTGGTTTGTTGAGCTTTTTAGATCTGTGGGTTTATAGTTAAATTTGGAAAATTATCGGTCACTATTTCTTTAAATAGTTTTTCTTCCCTGACCCACTTATTGGGAATACTTTTGCACATATGTTAGAGTACTTGATATATTCACTATCTCTGTGTTTCATTTTGATTATTTTTATCATTATTTGTTCATGTTTACCAGTTGTCATCTTCTCTAGTATCATAATCTATGATTACTCTCATCCAGTGTATTTTCACTTAAGGTTTATATTTTTTGTCTTCACTTAGTCTACCTTTTCTCATCCTCTTCATCCTGCTCACATTGTTCTCTTAAGCATATGGTGCACATTTTTGCATTAGCTTTTGAACATTCTTATCAGCTCATTTAATCATCTCTATGATTTCTGGATCTGCATTTATTATTTTTTAATCTAATAATGGGTCATATTTTCCTGTGTCTTTTCATGTAATTATTTTTTGAATGCTTGATATTGTATACTTAATATTGTTGGTTGCTGTATTCTATTAAAGTATTGGACTTTCTCTGGAACAACTATTAAATTACATGAAATCAATTTAATATTTTTTAGGCTTGCTTTTTATCTTTTATTAGGTAAGGCATCCCTAAATCTGGGGTAATTAGTATTAATTTATCCCTACAACTACTCGGGCAATATCCTTCTTGGTCCTTGACCTGCTGCCCAAATACTATGAGGTCTCTCTCCTCTGACTGGTGGAAATGTGAAATATTCCCAGTTGTTTAGTCTATTGTTTTCTAGTAATTCTTTCCCCAGCTTCATGGAGTCTCAACCCATGCATGTTGAGATAATTATACATTCAAAGAATTGGTGGGGTGGGGTGGGTTCTTTTTAGATCACTGGGATCTGCTTATCCCTCTATCCCTCCCTCCCTTCTTTCTCTATCTCATATTCTTCCTGCAAATTCTACCTGTGTCAGCCTCCCTAAACTCCAATTTCTGTCTTCTCAATGTATTGAATAAACTGGGCTGCATTTGAGTTCCATATTTCATGATGTTTCCTAGAAACTGTCTTCAGGGTGTAAGCTGGGGCAATTGTCAAGGTTACCTCATTTATTCCCTTCCTCTTGGAGATCACAGGAATATCTATTGCCAAATGACTGAACACAGTTGGTTCATATACTTTTTTCTGGTTTTCCAGCTACAATATTTATGGTTAGAGGGCAATTTCCCTAGTGGCCATTTCTTCATGAGTAGAAATGGAAATCACAATTATTGCAATTGAATTGTGAGATGTAATAGATAATTGTACAATATTCATGTCTGTTTTCAGAAACACAAACTACTAAATACCCAGAGAAGTTGGGAAGAATTTATAAGTAAAATGTGTTAAGTGAAGTTTGAAAGAATAGATGAGAAATGTGGCCCCTGATAGTGATTTTTATTTATTTATTTGTATTAGCCATCTTTATTTTCCATTCATTTCATTGATTACTGCAAGTATTTACTTCTTAAGCCTCCTATCAAAATAATCACACCTTATTCTTAAGAACTGGTCTTCCTTAAAATATTGAGATAATTTGGTATAAAAATCTTTTTTTCCCCTTCATCTTCTCACTTTTCCTTAATAAGGTATCTTCCCTTTTTCCTCCTGTTGAAAGTTCACCTTTTTCACCTGCAGCATTGATTTCATCCCATTAGTGGATTTTGGGTGACAAGGAAAATGTGCATTTTTAGGTTACCAGTTATATTTTTCATTGAATATGAATTTAGAAACTCCAATTATTTTTTCTTGGTCTTAAGAATTAGCACATAAAATATAGCAGGAAGTTTACTATAAAATATAAATTACCAAAATTTATGAACCAAATGCATAAATTTAAAGCCAAATGTTTATTCTGAAGGAATCAGAATGGGTTTTATGATTTAGATTGGTGTGGGAAGCCATAGGAAGCCCTAACAGCCCTAAGAAGAAAGAATGCCAATTTATTCCTCATGCAACCTCAGGGAAGGCTAGAGAAATTCGAGTGGGAGGCAAAGTGTAATAAGCATACTTTGATTATTTCTAAGAAAAATTGTTTGTAAGGGTACTTGGTGATTCTATGCTTTCTCCTTAGTTCCATATATTTTCCAGAAGTCACTGGACTTTCATTTAAAAAATAAATTCAAGAGGCCTGATTATGCTCAATTAATATTTTACAAAGGGGGCAAGAGCATACAATGGAGTCAAGACAGTCTCTTTAATAAATGGTTTTGGGAAAATTGGACAGATACTTGCAAAAAAAAAATGAAACTAGACCACCAAC
>NW_005371503.1:316778-317992 GCF_000412655.1 Myotis brandtii
GGGGGGGGGGGGGGGGGGGGGCGCAGTAGTAAGAAATCAACTGAAGGTCTTGTATGCATGCATATAAGCATAACCAATGGATTCAAGACACTGGGGGTGGGGATGAGGGCATGTGCCAGGGGGTAGGGGAAGCAGGGTGGAGGTCAATGGGGGAAAAAAGAGACATCTGTACTACTATTTGTAATATTTTAAAAAATAAAATTAAAATTAAAAAAATTTCAAGAGGCCTGAGACAATAATTTTCAGGCAGCTTAATCTTTACCACTACTAGCAATAAGTTTGTCCGGAAATGTATTGCCTTTTTCTGATCTTCAGAGCACCTGTAATGAAGTTTAAGTCAACAAATTCCTCAATGATTCTGTAGCAGACTCACAGTGGTAACATACCCAGCAGAGACAGGGCGTAAAGACCTAGTCCTTGAGTCTGCATCATAGGGATTTACTAAGCAAAGTGGCACCATTGGGGGGCTAACAGATAAGAGCAATGCATATTCATTCACTTTTCAGTTTTAGCATTGTTTTATATTATATATCTACACTAATAAAAGAGAAGCATGGTAATTGGCGTACGACCGCTACCCTTCCCATTGGCTAATCAGGGAGATATGCAAATTAACTGACAGCCAAGATGGCGGCCGGCAGCCAGGCAGCTTGAAACTAACATGAGGCTTGCTTCCTTCAGTGACGGGGAGGAAACCAACGTTCCCCGCCTGCCTTGCAGGCCTCTGAGCCTGCAGTTTGAACATTGTAACAAACATAGAAGCTAAAAAAAAGCCCAGAAACCAGCTTTCAGTGAGCTGGGATCTCAGAGCTGGAGTCAGAGCTGCAGTTATACATTGTTTTGAACCGAAATGCGTGACATACTTACTTTCAGGAGCAGAGGCCTAAGAGCTGGAGCCTCAGAGCTAAAGCTGGCCCAGAATAAAAAAAAAGAAAGAAAAAAAGGAGCGGTTGGGAGCTTCAGTCACCCGCAGAGCCTGAAAACAGCCCTCAGCCCCTCACCCAGACTGGCACCCCAGTGGGGACCCCCACCCTGAAGGGTGTGTGACCAGCTGCAAACAGCCATCATCCCCTCATCCAGGCTGGCCAGGCACCCCAGTGGGGACCCCCACCCTGATCCAGGACACCCTTCAGGGCAAACCAGCCAGCCCCCAGGCCTCTATCCTATATAGTAAAAGGGTAATATGCCTCCCAGCACCGGGATCAGCAGAGCCG
>NW_005371503.1:318389-322825 GCF_000412655.1 Myotis brandtii
GATCCGCCCTTCTCTGTGTGTGACAGGGGGCGGTGCCCCAACTCCCCTATCGGCCCTACTCTGTGCGTGACACGGGGGAGCTCCCCAACTCTCTGATGGGCCCTGCTCCGTGGGTGACTGGGTAAGGAGCCCCAACCCTCCTGATGGGCCCTGCTCTGTGCGTGACGGGGTGGCGCCGCAACCTCCCCATCGACCCTACCTTGAGTGTGACAGGGGACGGTGCCCCAACCCCCCAATCGGCCCTACCCTGAGCGTGACTGGGGGTGGCATCGCAACCTCCCGATCTGCCCTGCTCTGTGCATGACAGGCACGGTGCCCCAACTCCCCAATCGGCCCTGCTCTGAGCCCGACCAGGGGCTGCACCTAGGGATTAGGCCTGCCCTCTGCCACCCGGGAGCAGGCCTAAGCCAGCAGGGCGTTATCTCCCGAGGGGTCCCAGACTTCGAGAGGGCACAGGACGGGCTGAGGGACCCCCTCTTCCCCCGCGAGTGCACAAATTTTTGTGCACCGGGCCCCTAGTATATATATAATCTTAAACCAATTTTAGGGGAAATATAATGCTCAAAAAATACTTTTAAGAGTTTATTCACACCAGGGAAGCATATTGTTGTATTTAAAAAAAAAAAAGGATCATTTTGTTGGCAGTGGAAGGAATTTCCACAATTTGTAGCCAGACACATGGCTTTAAATTTTATTTCCTCTGTTTGTTATCATATGTGCTCACCTATCCATATCTCCCCATAAAACCCCATATGCTCTGTCTCTTTCTCGTGAAGGTATTTTTCTGACAAAGCAGAAAGAACAATGTAAGAAAATAGCCTGGATTCAAATTCTAGCTTCACTATTTTCTAGCTCTACTATTTTCTAGCTCTATGGCCTTGAATAAGTTGCTTGATTTACCTTAAGTTTTGAAATATGTATATAAAAATGAGATTTAGGGGATATTAATATGCATACTGTGGGTTTTTCTGAGGATTAAATGAGTTATTTTATAGTAAGAACAAAGCCAGTTGTTTGCTTTATAGTAGGTGCCCAATAAGTGACAATTTTCTATGTGTTTTAATAAAACTAAACCTAAATCACCCAGTTGTGAAACTGAGTATGTCCCATTTGCCAGTGCAGGAATGGCACATTGGCTGACACTGTGTCTCATCTCCTCACTTGTGCCCTAGCAGCCATGAATGCGCTGTGGCATGATAATAATACAAGTCCTTGCTCCTGGGTGCTTGGCAGGATTACTTTCCCAAAGAGCATACAGAGAAGTTACCACTTCAGAGTTATCACAGGCTTCTCATGACTTAATTTTAGAGGTATTAGAGTTGAGAACAGGGACTCATTTTCATCGAACGAGTATCTTGCACATAAAAGAAAATGAAGGCATGAAAATTGGTTTTACATACCAATGAGAAGGGAAATTTATTACCAGTTCCATATCCAAAAAAGAAAAATTGGGGCTTGCTGTTTGATGAAGACAGAAGGTATAAGAACAGGCTCCCTTCCCGAGTTCAGCATCACCTCACAGGCCTCAAACAATGCCAGCTCTTCATGGGGACTGAATTTGATAAAATTCCATAGTCAGCTTTTATCAAAGCCACTGCAAAGGAGATCTGTGCAGAAATGATGCAGAAAGTGGTGTGTGTGTGTGTGTGTGTGTGTGTGTGTGTGTGTGTGTGTGTGTGTTTAAATGATGAAATGTTGAATACCTGCTGAATGAACAATGAAATAACATATGCAACACTTCTTTGTTGACTGGAAAGCACTATGCAAATACAAGCAATTGTCTTTGCTAATATCATAGTTGTAATATTTATAATTCTTTTTTATTAAACTTGTTATCTGTTTCCAAGTCTGTGGGTAAACCATGATCTGAATTCTTTGGCATGGCCAACTATTCCCATTATTAAAATAATGTGCATGTACATTAAGAAGTTTGGGAGCCCTAACCGGTTTGGCTCAGTGGATAGAGCGTCGGCCTATGGACTGAAGGGTCGATTCCGGACAAGGGCATGTACCTTGGTTGCGGGCACATCTCCAGTAGGGGGTGTGCAGGAGGCAGCTGATCGATGTTTCTCACTCATCGATGTTTCTAACTCTCTATTCCTCTCCCTTCCTCTCTGTAAAAAAAATCAATAAAATATATATTTTTTAAAAAAGAAGTTTGAGAAAAGGTATGCTGTGTTTTGTTCAATGTCTTGGTTATTTAAAAACCTGCTTTTCAGTTAGAGTTTTCATTTGTCTTAATTAAGAAATATTTTTTCTTATTTTTACTGATAGTCATTTGAAAAATAATGGCTAGATTAAAAGAAAACAGATACTCATACTCAATTTACAAGGTCTTGGTTGTTACTATATTAAATTTGACTTCTTGTTTCTTTATGTTATTAACATTTATTTACATATTTCTCATTCTGCCCCTTTCACGTTAGCAGTCCAATTTTTTCATTCATTCAATAAATGATTTCATAGCACCTGCTATCTGTGTTTGATAGACACACTGGTAAGTTCCGCCACTACTCTTCAATAGGAAGCCAATAATCTCCCAACTAATACAAAATTAAACTCTGATAGGTGCTATGCAGGAGAGGAATGTGCTGCAGTGAGAACATGTAATGGACCATCTGACCCATCAGGGGGACCAGGAAGATTTTCCTACGGAGAGGAAACACACGTGGACTTAGAGTCTAAACACCTGTGTGCCTTTGGATGGATTGTTTCAGAGCCTCATACTCTCTATTGTAAAATAGGAGCGTGAATGTTGATCTCTCATGCTAGATGTGTGGATTAAACATACAGCAGGCATTGTCTGCCCTTTCCCCTCTGCAGTCCATCATTTGTGCATAGAGAGAGTGATATTTTTAAAGGCATCTAGATTATGCTGTGTCTCTGCTCACACACCCTTGGTGGCCTTCTCTCAATTGCAGGAAAATTCTAAAATCTTTCCAGTGGTCCAGGAGGCCCCAGATGAATTAGCTCTTGCTCACCTCTCCTGCCTCTCACCTCATTCTCAGCCTTTTCCAGCCATTCCTAGTACAGCATTTTTATTTTATTTTTTCTATTTCTTAATCCCAGCAAGCCAAGTTAATTGCCACCCAATGGCTCTTATCATCCTGTATTTGCTCTTCTCTCTCCAATGCTCCCTCCAAATATTCACATAACTCACTGTCTCATTTATTTTGGGCCTTTGGCTGACATCATCTCCTCAGTTCTACTTTTTTTCATCCCTTTATCTAAGTTATCTCCTGCCACCCACATTTCCTACCTGGTGTCTGTTTCCTTTCCTCTAACCCTGCTTTGAGTTTTCTTCACAGCATTTTTTTATAGTGCTAATTGTCATAAGAAAATCACAATAATAATATTTACTATTAATAAATCACAATATTGATTGCATCACACATTTTCACAAAACATTGATTTTCACAGAGCAGAATCTGTGCTTGTTATATAATATATGCCCCACAATTACCAGGTGTAACAGTTATATGGATTTTTTTCAGTAGATGGAGTTGATATATATGTGATTTGATACGTATGCTATTTTGTTGTATTGCCAACAGGCTTCAAAACTTCATGTCAAATTTTCTGAAGGTGTTAACATCATAGATATTTTTATGCTTAAAAATGTCAAATTTTAATGCCAAAAAAGAGCATTTGTGGGAAGTTTTAATTCATTACTTTATTTTGAAGAAAAGTGCTGCTGAAAGATTCAGGAAGTTTATGGTGAACATGCTCCATCTCAAGATACTTGTGAACGCTGGCTTAAACGCTTTAAAAGTGATGATTTCAATATGAAAGAGAAAGAACATCCAGGTCAACTGAAAAAGTTTGTAGACCAACAATTACAATTATTGGATGGAGATGCGTGTCAAACTCAAAAACAACTTGCAGAAAGATTAAATATTGCTCAGAAAACAATTTCCGATCGTTTACAAGCAATGGGAAAGATTTTAAAGGAAGGAAAATGGGTGCCACATCAACTGAACGAAAGACAAATGTAAAACCAAAAAGTCATCAGTAAAATGTTGATTCAGCAGCATGAAAGAAAGTCTTTTGTGCATCAAATTGTAACTGGCGATGAAAAGTGGATTTATTTTGAGAATCCCCAAATGCACAGAATCATGGGTTGATCCCGGTCAACTATCAACATTGACTGCAAGGCCAAATCGCTTTGGAAAGAAGACAATGCTCTGCATTTGGTGGGATCAGGAAGGTGTGGTGTATGATGAGCTTCTAAAGCCAGGTGAAACCATTAATACTGATCACTACCGACAACAAATAATCAATTTGAACCACGCTTTGATCATGAAACGACCAGAATGTGCCAGAAGACACAGCAAAGTAATTTTGCTTCATGATGACGAACCATCACACACTTCAAAACCAGTTAAAGAAACGTTAAAAGATCTTGCCTGGGAAGTATTATCCCCCCTGCCATATTC
>NW_005371503.1:332196-335794 GCF_000412655.1 Myotis brandtii
GATCGTTTACAAGCAATGGGAAAGATTTTAAAGGAAGGAAAATGGGTGCCACATCAACTGAACGAAAGACAAATGTAAAACCAAAAAGTCATCAGTAAAATGTTGATTCAGCAGCATGAAAGAAAGTCTTTTGTGCATCAAATTGTAACTGGCGATGAAAAGTGGATTTATTTTGAGAATCCCCAAATGCACAGAATCATGGGTTGATCCCGGTCAACTATCAACATTGACTGCAAGGCCAAATCGCTTCGGAAAGAAGACAATGCTCTGCATTTGGTGGGATCAGGAAGGTGTGGTGTATGATGAGCTTCTAAAGCCAGGTGAAACCATTAATACTGATCACTACCGACAACAAATAATCAATTTGAACCACGCTTTGATCATGAAATGACCAGAATGGGCCAGAAGACACAGCAAAGTAATTTTGCTTCATGATAATGCACCATCACACACTTCAAAACCAGTTAAAGACATGTTAAAAGATCTTGCCTGGGAAGTATTAACCCACCCCCTCTATTCACCAGACCTTGCTCCTTTAGATTACCACTTGTTCTGACTGATGTCACACACACTTTTTGAGCAGCACTTCAAAATATAGTAAGAAGTGGAAATTGAGTCTCTGAATGGTTTGCCTCAAAACAAGAAAAGTTCTATTGGGATGGTATCCACAAATTACCTGAAAGATGGGGGAAATGTGTAGCTAGTAATGGACATTACTTTGAATAAAGCACTTTTGAAATTTCTCTTGAAATTATCGTGTTTTCTTTGATTACAAAATCTGCATTATTAACTGGTACACCTAGTACTTGTTAAAAGTAGAAAAAGAAAGTAGAGCCCCATTTGAATCAAAATTGGTATAGTAAGCCTAATCCAGTAATCACCAGCTTCAGTGAAGTCCATAGGAGAACTTTTTAGAAGAATCCAGAACTTTCCTAGCTGAGGGCAGGTGCTACTGGCTGCTGTGGCTGACTCGGTTGCAGAGGTGGGTGACATGACATGATGTGGTGAATCTGGGCCTTGACAGATGGTTCTAAGGACTGAACTCAATAGTCTGCTCCTATTCTTCTAAGGACAACACTTCTAAGGTGTCAATGAAGCAATTTTCTAGAGTTTATTCACTTTAGTAAGGAATCTTTCTTTATATAGCATCTTTCTCATCCTCAAAAAGTAAGTTATTTGACCGGGAAGAAAATGTTTCGAGAAAAAAAGTGCATTTCCTTCTCAAAAATAGGGAAGTAAAGATAAACATAGGAAGTGAAAAGACCAATATGCAAGAAAGTATGTTGTGAGTTTTAATTTGCTAATGCAATTTAATTGCTTAAAAGATGATCGATCAGTAATGTAATATACCTATAATGCACTGGGTACGTAATTTTAATGCGAAGATTTGGCTAACATCTCCCACTTTGATGCATCTTTTGTGCATTGGATTTTGTTTGGTGTTACACTATTTTAATCAGATACTAAAGAGGAAAATATTTATATTTAAAAACTTAATTGAGGAATAATGATTGAATCAGAATGTTCATTAATTCAAAAATGTATTGGGAACTTACATTATGCTAGATGCTAAAAATATAGTAGCGAGTAAGCAGGACACAGCTTATAATCCCTGAAAGTTATATATGAGCATTTACTTGTTTTCATGGTGATGGGTGCTACAAAGGAGAAATGTGATGAGAGGTAGGGGATCTTACATCAGGGATATCTGACTGATCAGGGAGGTTAAATATGAGAAGGGGAGTTGGTTAGGTAAAAAGAGAGGTAAGGCTGTGGGAAAAAGCTGTTACAAACAGAGGAATCAGCCTTTGCAAGCATTCTGAGGTGGGAAGGGACATGGCCAGAGTGGTGGGAAAGCAGAGAGCAAAGAAGAGAGGAAGAAAAGGAAGACAGGAACATGCCAAACACAACCCCCGAGAGCTACAGTAAGGGTTTGTGATTTTATTCAGAGCAATGGCTGCCATTTGAAAGTTATTTAGCAGATTGTGTTTCATAAAGCTATAGCTGCCATGTGGAGATTGGTTTGCAATAAAATTAAGCCCCATGATCTGGAGAGAAAGGAATATGGTCCATAGTAGAGGAGGCCTTTTATTTTGACAGGAAACCATTGTATAGGCAAAAAAGTGGAAACAACAGATTTCTTTCTTCCTCCTCAGCTTTCTGGTTTGTGCAGCTGGGGGGCTGGCAGTGCTGCTCATGGAAAGAAACATAGGGGGAACATCAGGTTTAGGGAGAAATATGTGAGTTCAGTTTGGGATATTTGAAATGTCAGATATTGCTAAGGCTTTCAAATTGTATTGCTAAATAAATCCTAAAACTACCAGTATCCATTGTATTTACGTACCGTGGAAATCTTCCGTGAAGTGACAAAATGGAGAGAGCAATTGTTTTTGAGAAGTTTGGTTTTAAATAGAGGGAAGCATAATGATAGCAGGAGAAAGAACTGATTTTAAAGATGGGAAAGTGATTGGAGCACATCTAAAGGCCCATGCAAATTATCTAGTACCGTGGGAGAACTTGACTATTCTGAAGCAAGAATGAGGAACAATGTTGTACTACAAAAAAGAGGATAGGGCCTAGGGCAGTGATGGCGAACCTTTTGAGCTCGGCGTGTCAGCATTTTGAAAAACCCTAACTTAACTCTGGTGCCGTGTCACATATAGAAATTTTTTGATATTTGCAACCATAGTAAAACAAAGACTTATATTTTTGATATTTATTTTATATATTTAAATGCCATTTAACAAAGAAAAATCAACCAAAAAAATGAGTTCACGTGTCACCTCTGACACGCGTGTCATAGGCTCGCCATCACTGGTCTAAACTATATGACATTAAACTGATGGAAGCTGTTAGCAGAGCCCAGCAAGGACCCACGATTCAGAGTCAGAATGATGGACTTGACAATAAGCTAAGTGAGTGGGAGACACTGCCATTCACAGGATGTTCAGTGGTGAAAGGAACAAGAAATCAAGCCCACAGCATCTACTAAATGCAAAAAGATTTACACATGCGCCTTTTAGATAGCAGGCACACGGAACTTCCAATGGCGTGAGGTTCTCAGCAATCTTCCAAATGTAAACAAAAAAAAATGTGTGTTAGCTTATGTTTTTTGTACAGGTCAGGCTCTTCAAACTATTTTTCATGTATTAATTTGTTGCTATTTCACAGCTAGGTTATCAATTGAGAAATACTCTTTTCATATTTTACAGGTGAAAATCCATGACACAGAGAGTTTAAGTAACATTTCCAATGTCAAATGACCGTTAGTAAACTAAGTTGCTGGGATTAAATTCCAAGCAATTTAGCATCAGCGTCCATCCTCTCACAGTGGAAGTTCATCCTTATGGTCCACAATTCAATAAGTTGCACTTTGCAATATTGAAACCCCCTTTGTCAGTCAGGAAGCTAAGACTGGCTTACATGTACAAAGTCCTTCACCCTACATGATGCTTTTACATTTGATTTCCCAACAACCAGTGGGGAAGGGAGAACAGGAAGAACCACACAGCTTACATGAGTTGTCCAAGGCAAAATAGCTTGTTTCCCTCTAGTGTGTGTCTCTCTCTCTCTCTCTCTCTCTCTCTCTCTCTCTCTC
>NW_005371503.1:336246-343063 GCF_000412655.1 Myotis brandtii
CATCTTGGCTGGCAGTTAATTTGCATATCGCCCTGATTAGCCAAAGGGAAGGGTAGTGGTTGTATGCTAATTACCATGTTTCTCTTTTATTAGATAGGATATCTGCCGATCATTTTATAAGTCCTTTGCCTTTCTCTTCCATAAAGCTCCACATAATGTGTTTTAATCAACAGTTGCCATGTGGAATGTTACCCCTTCTTAGCATTTCAGGGAAGATCTGAAATACTGTTACCACAGAGTTATTTTAACACATTAAAAATATTAATGCCTTGGTCTATGCCAGTGAGGAGAACTAGCAGATTTGTGTGTTGTGAAATGGCTCTTGCACCCTGCGTCTCCCACAGGAAACCCTCCTGTGGCTCACGCTAACAGGAAATCTACAAGAAATGGAAGTCTGGGAAATGTAGTTCAGTCTAGCCAAATTGACACACTACCAAATCACCAAACAACTTCATTGTTTCACTCGGTTTCACTATGTGGTTTACTTTTCTATCATTTTCCCCTTTTAAACTCTGAGGCACTCCAGTACAATAGGCCACACATTTTGCCAAGTACTGGATATCTGTTATCTCATCTAATACTCACTGCCACCCCATGAGATGTGTATATTATTCCCCCTATTAATAGTCTACAACAGCGATTTTCAATCTTTTTCATCTCATGGCACACATAAACTAATTACTGAAATTCTGCGGCACACCAAAAATAGATATTTTTGCCAATCTGACAAAAACCAAAAAGGCATGATTTTAATTCATTCACACCAGACAGCTATTGTTGTGTTGGATGTTTCTTTTTTAAGTTGACAATCTAAGGGAAAAGAGGTCAGTTCCCCTGACTAAATAATGAGGTATTGCATGTTTTAAAAATTCTTGCTGCACGCAGGTTGAAAATCGCTGGACTAGGAAACTCCCTGTCTTTCTCAAGGTCCCTGAGCCAGAGGATGGCAGGGCTGTAACTGAAACCCAGAACTTCTAGTTTGCTGCTTCTTAAACAAATGGAAGATCAACAAATGTACTTCATACAATAGGGGAATAAAGGTCTTTCTTTAGTTTGGTGGAACCCTCACCTCCAGCTTTCTCAGACTGCTTTGCCTCATTTGTTTAAAAAGATTCTATGAGTTAATACATCTTTCCGAAGATAATGTTTATAGGATGATGTTGCGAAACCTAGTCAGGAAGATGTGTACTTATCTGCTTCAAGCAATTTGTTTGCTAAAACTTCACCTGAATCCATCAATCCTAATATTTCATGCTTAAATCTTCCTGCCCAAGAACTGTCATTATTGAGAACTATGGCTATATTTTAATTACTATATGAACTTACATATGGAGCACAGTGTGTCCATTTTATTCCTCCCCCATTGTAACAGTCTGTTCTAATTAGCGTTTCAACTAAATCTGCTGAGGCAAGACCACTTTAAGTTTTCGCATCATGCCAAGAATTAGAATGACCACTTTCCTAGGATTACTGGCAAATTCATATTCCTGCTGACTACTAATTTATTAAAGTTGCAAGTTCTTTAGAGTGACAATAAAAGTACAAATACTAATGAGTCCCCATTCTGTTCCAGACTCTCACTTAAACATATCAATAAATCAAATGTAATATACATTACAGTGCATGAAGTATGTACCATTAACCTTTTTAATTTTAAAGGAAATAAAGTTCAGAGAAATTAGTTAGTTTGCAATGGTAGATGGGTTCCATGTATTATTTAATTATTTTCATATACTGTATGTATGTATATCCTTATTTAAGAAAGAAATTGAAATTGTTTTATAAATTTGATATATTACAATATAGTAAAATGCAAATAAAATTAGGAGCTATAAGCAAAACTATGCTGCAGTATGGGTTTAAACAGATGATATCGTCTATAGCATTACATGTAAGAATATATTCCATGGGGGTCCTCTCTATTTGCTCTGGGTCTTTCAGAAGCCAGTGAAAAGGAAAAAAAAATTATAATGGCTATTATTCACAATAATATTGTATGATTTTAAATAACTTTTTTTCCTGGAGAAACATATTTTTCCTAGAACTGAAAGCAGAGAGATATTTCCTTTTGTCCTCACAAAAAGAACTCTATATAACAGTGTGTACAGAGCCCTCAAAAGTATCTTCATAATAAATACAATGGTGAAATCTCTAGGGCTTAAAAATATAACATTTTTAAATAGATGTTGATGGGCTTATGCCAAAGCCTGACTCTAAAGCAATTTTTTTGTATTCAGAAGGAAGTGGGATAGTACAAGGAAAACATTGATTTGGTCCATACATATTGCTCACTGATAGCATTGATTAGCTTGTAATTGTTAGAATATATAGAAGATCAAATAAAGAACAAATTATTTAGTATTTTATACATATAATTTTGTTCAATCCAATTTTGATAAGTATGAAATAAAACTGAGTAAGAGATTATACCTGCAGAACAGGTTTTTTGTATGGTTGGTTAAAAGCAGAGCCATATTCCTTAGGAGTCAGCCAAACTAGGGATAATACCGCGGAGCATTTGCTGTATGCTAGACTCTGTGTGAGGTGTTCTTCATGCATCATCTTGTTCAATCATCTCCAGTCTCCTAGGAGGCTTTAGGAAGCCCAGTTGACAAGGGCATGAATGGAAAACCACTCCATCTCTGCTTGGAGGTTGGCTGAAGGACCATCTGTGGTCAGGGGCAAGTTCTCATTAAGTTCTCCTAGGTGCACTCTCCCACATAATATGTGAGTAAGGCCTCAAGGTTCTACATTATAAAGCAGTGATATTTTACCTATTTTGTGACACATGCCCCTCTGCATATCTGATGAAAGCTATAGAGATCGGCCCTGGAAAAATGCAAATGCACACAGACATTTTCCATATAATTTCAAGAGGATTACAAAGTCCCTGGAACAAACCCATGAGCCCCTTCATATTAAAAAGCTAATTAAAAAGTTATTTTAGGCTGTTTTTTGAAAAGCCTGAATAGTCACAGATCTATCTTGGCCATATTTTTCTTAATAAAGCATCCACAGAATTTAAAGTTACTTTAATAAAGCAACTACCTGCTATGCCCATTGAGATAAACTGAGAAAATCGTACCCAGTTAAATAAATGAGCAGATACTGTGTATAACTCCCAGTCAGTTAAATGGTTAGGGGACTCTCTGTCAGATGTGACCATATCTATAACAATAAAAGTGTAATATGCTAATGAGACCGGAGGTCCTTCTGGACGTCCTTCCAGATGATCTTCTGGACGAAGCTGGGGCTGCGAGGGAAGCCTGGGTCCTTGGGTCCTGGGTGCCAGAGGGAAGCTGATGCCAGCAGCCGGGGGAAGGAAGTCCTACTCTTCTATGAATTTCGTGCATTGGGCCTCTTAGTTAGCCTATATTTGTCAATATAAACCCCTTCCTCTATAGCAATTACCTAATAGGGACTTTTGTTAGTTAAGGCTCAGAACATGAAGATAAAACCAGGTTAACTACCTGTACTTATGGGCACTGTAGTGTGGGCCATGTTAGAGTTGCAATGCCTGACTGTGCAGGTTGTACACCTACAAGAGCCCCACATCTAAGGAGCACCAGTCGTAATATAAATATACATGTATATATTTTTGATGGCAGCTTTTCAGCAGTGAAGTTTCTTTTTCTAATAAAATCAAATAACCAGAGAATTTTCTAAAGGACAGAAATAAAACATAAAGGAAGTAGCAACTTTTAAAATTTTCAGGAAAAAAGTACTTTCTGGGAAATAATGTTCCTGCACATTGCACGCCCAAAACTTTATCTGTACATTAAGGTTCAAATGAAAAGGAGACGCACAATACATTTTGCTTTATACACCCACCCCCTTAGAAACTCTTTCCTGATCCATCCATATTCTGTCTGCGATATCCTGATTCTGGCTTTATTAATAAGGTGATTATCCTGCTTAATACATATTAGTAATTGAGGCTTATAGTACACTTATGCATTTAGCTTTTACTGTAGGAGTAATGGTTAAAGGAATTTGGGCTGGCCAACCTGGAGAAGTAAATGGGGAGGTAATATAATCAAGAATCTTTTTCCAAAAAGTGTTTTTTCATGTATATTAATTTGCTAGGGCTGGCATAACAAAGTATAACAAACCAGGCAGCTTAGACAGCTGTTGTTTATTGTTTGACAGTTCTGGAGGCTAGAAGTCCAAGACCAAGCTGTGTGCAAGGTTGGTTCTTTCCAAGGGCTGTGAGGGAGTATCTATTCCATATTTTTCTCCAAGCTGCTTGTGATTTGCTAGAAATCTTTGCGTTTCTTGGTAGATATATGACTTCCATCTCTGTCTTTACATGGCATCATCCGTGTGTGTGTGTGTGTGTGTGTGTGTGTGTGTGTGTGTGTGCTCATCTCTGTGTCTAAATTTTCCCCTTTTGCAGTCATTATGGATTAGGGCCCATATTAATTAATTTTACTATATAAAAGAAAACATTGAATTATTTACTTTATTATGTACAGTGCTTGGCACATGATACAACACTGCAACTAATAATGACAGTGGCAACAACATATGATATTTGTTGAGCATATACTATGTATCACATATTTTCCATAATGCTTTCACCTGTGTTAATCTGCTTCATTCCGTTTAACAAGCTTTTGAGTATTAGTTATTTCTGTTACTGTTTTTGTGATTTCAGATGAAGGGACTGCCTCTTACAGAGATATAATTACTTACCCAAGGTTACACAATGTCAGAATGGGGATTCAAACCCAGGTGTTTCTGACTCCAAAAATAAACCATAAACCATCTGTACCAGAGAGGAAAGATCTAGGCTGCAAGCAGCAATGTACCTAATGGTGACAAACAAGAAGAGGTTGTGTTTCTCACATATCAAGCTTGTGCAGGAGGTAAGCTGCTTTATATCAGAGTTGACATCTCTGCCAACTTTGCCTTCTTCTCATTGTCATAAGGTGGCCTCTACACCTTTGGGCATCATGTACTGTTTCCACACAGAATGGTGGACTAGGGCCACAAAGGCACCAAGAACATCTGTCCTGCTTGTCAAGGCCACGGAAGCTTCTGCTGATTTCCCTCTCCCCCAACCCATAGTCATCTGCTGTCAGCTCATTGGTAAATATTCAGTTATATAGCCACCCTTTCTAGAAAGAAAGGCTAGAAACACAAATGTTTATCTTTTCTAGAGCCTATAGTGAAGATTGTCAAGGGAGAAGGTAAAAAAATGGATGTTAGCCAATCTAAAATGCTTTCACATACTACTTCCCATTGATTTGATTGATTTCTTATTCCTCTAGAGGTTAAACTAAACACCAATGGAGAGAAGTAACTGGGAGGGAGCTGCTGGCATAATATAAGTTACAAATAGAACTCTTCAGCCGTGGCATGCCCATTTGACAGTTCCAATGTATGGTACTTTATGGACATGACAGAAATATCAGTAAAAATAAGTTGGTATCTTAATATTCTCAAGACTGGGGCATATCTAAAAGGCCCAATCCCCCCCCACCCCTTCTCCATCCCCTCAATGGATGTATTTCATTTTTGGAAAAAAATGCCTTTTTATTGATTTTGGAGTGGAATGGAGAGGGAGAGAGAGATAGAAACATCAATGATGAGAGAGAATCATCGATCAGCTGCCTTTTGCACACTGCCTACTGGGGATCGAGCTAGCTACTCGGTCGTATGCCCTGACCAGGAATCAAACTGTGATCTGGTTCAACCAGCTGAGCAACATCAGCCAGCCCTAAATGTACTTCTTAAGGAGCACCCTAACCAGTGACCACCCATCCTCTGCCTGTACAGAGCTAGGCGGGACCTCCATATCATTCAAAACTGTTTAACAGCCAACTGTTAGGGAGGTGATTGGCCCCTTCTTTGAGAAGGTGATTTGATTAGATAAGTGGGGTTTTTTTTACCCTAACATAAACCAAAAAACAGCCATTTGCTATAATTGTTTTTTTCAGTAGGCTCTGTGATGCTTTAATGAAATGACTATCCTAGCGCACATTGAATGTTAGAGAAGAGATCTTGAAAGATATCTCATTGTACAACAACCTTGTTTTATAGATAAAGACACTAGAATCTATATTATCAATAAAAGAACTAAAATGAAAACACCAGTCTCCTTACTGGATTTATTAAAAGAAATGGAAAGAACCCTGGACTTGTTTCCATTTCTGGGTCCAAAACTCAGCTCCATCGCATACTGGCTGTGTGACCTTGAGCAAGTTAATTTCTCAGACTTCTGCTTATCACTTCATTGTTTTCAGCTAACTTCAATAAGCATTCACTGAGCACCAGCCAGTAAGAGACAAGATACAAAGATGATTAAGACACCATGCTCAATTTTCAGGAGCTTACATGTTGGGGGGAGGGTGTGCATTAAAAAAAAAAGTGTAATAGTCTCTAACACAGGAATAAATGTGAGTGAGACATAGAAAGGGTTGGTCAGACCCATTGGCAAGTATTGACGGCTTTTCAGAACAGGATATGACTGAGCTGAGGACCTTGAAGGAAGAAATGTTGGAATTCACCTCAGTGATTAGTTTCAGAAACAATATCCTAAGCTGAGAAATTATATGTAAAAGACACGAGTTTCTATTTATAAAAAGGAAATACTATAGAATTCTGATGACTTTAGTGATAAAAAGTAACATCTTAAGAAATGTCAATTTCTTTTCTATGTCTTAGCCCAGTGATGGTGAACCTGTGACACGCAAACTCATTTTTTTGGTTGATTTTTCTTTGTTAAATGGCATTTAAATATATAAAATAAATATCAAAAATACAAATCTTTGTTTTACTATGGTTGCAAATATCAAAAAATTTCTATATGTGA
>NW_005371503.1:343317-343997 GCF_000412655.1 Myotis brandtii
TTTATTTACCTTCTATAATTGAAACTTTGTAGCCCTGAGAGGAGCTCAGAGCCAGCCAGAGTGGGTGGGAGGGAAGCCTCCTGCTCGCTCCAGCTCCATGGCCATGGCCAGCTAAAAGCAGGTATCTGGGGTTTATTTACCTTCTATAATTGAAACTTTGTTGCTTTGAGTGGAGCTCAGAGCCTGCTGCAGCAAGCGGGAAGCTTGGCTTCCTCCATCATTGAGGCAACCAAGCCTCCTGCTTGCTCCAGCTCCGTGGCTGCCAGCCACCATCTTGGTTGGGTTAATTTGCATATAGTCACTCTGATTGGCTGGTGGGCATAGTTTAAGGCATAGCGAAGGTACAGTCAATTTGCATGTTTGTCTTTTGTTAGTGTAGATAGCTTTTTATTCTAAAATGTAACTTTCACATTCTCCAAGTATACTGGTTTCAAAATTTCTAAATCCATATTTCACCTACAATTTGTTGCAGTAATTTTCCAAAGTCAGCATAAAAATTGTTCCCTGATGGTCCACATTTGGAAAGACAGTCTATGGGGAAAAAAATGATCTGGCCAACATTTCTTCTTTTCCTTTTCCTTAATTACATGAGGTCGCATTTGCAGTAAGTCCTTCAAGGCACTTTCTAATGCAATTGAACATTTCAGCCAAAGTGAGTTCTGCTTAGGGATCTCAAATAT
>NW_005371503.1:344076-355275 GCF_000412655.1 Myotis brandtii
TAGAGAGAGAGAGAGAGAGAGAGAGAGAGAGAGAGAGAGAGAGAGGAGAAGAGAGAGAGAGAGCATTAGGATTGCTTTGCAAAAGATTGAGAAATAATATGATGAGGCTTGAGTCTTTTTTCTTCCACTTTGACTTTTATTAAATTTACAAGATTGGAATATCATGTAGTTCCCAATATATGAAATCTATATATACTCTGTAATCCAAACAAAAGACAGCACCCCCAACCTAATCATCTGGGAAGTGGAAGAAATAATGAATGGAAATAGAATGGAGTCAAGACAGTCTCTTCAATAAATGGTGTTGGGAAAATTGGACAGATACATGCAAAAAAAATGAAACTAGACCACCAACTTACACCATACACAAAAATAAACTCAAAATGTATAAAGTACTTAAACATAAGCCGGGAAACCATAAAAATACTAGAGGAATCCAAAGGCAGCAAAATCTCAGACATATGCCAAAGCAATTTCTTCAACAATACTGCTCCTAGGGCAATGGAAACTAAAGAGAAAATAAACAAATGGAACTACATCAAAATAAAAAGCTTCTGCACAGCAAAAGAAACCATCAACAAAACAACAAGAAAGCCCACTGCATGGGAGAACATATTTGCCAATGTTATCACCGATAAGGGTTTAATCTCCAAATTTACAGGGAATTCAAACAACTTAACAAAAGGAAGATAAACAACCTAATCAAAAAATGGGAAATGGACCTAAATAGATACTTTTCAAAAGAAGACATAAGGAAGGCCAAGAGACATATGAAAACATGCTCAAAATCACTAAACATCTGAGAGACGAAAATCAAAACAACAATGCGGTACCCTTTCACACCTGCCAGAATGGCTATCATCAACAAATCAACAAATGACAAGTGCTGGAGAGGATGCGGAGAAAAGGGAACACTCATGCACTGCTGGTGGGAATGCAGACTGGTGCAGCCACTGTGGAGAACAGTATGGGGTTTCCTCAAAAAGTTAAAAATGGAACTCCCATTTGACCCAGGGATCCCACTTCTAGGAATATATCCCAAGAAACCAGAAACACCAATCAGAAAGGATATATGCACCCATATGTTCATAGCAGCACAATTCACCATAGCTAAGATCTGGAAACAGCCTAAGTGCCCATCAGTAGATGAATGGATTAGAAAACTGTGGTACATCTACACGATGGAATACTATGCTGCTGTAAAAAAGAAGGAACTCTTACAATTTGCAACGGCATGGATGGAGCTGGAGAGCATTATGCTAAGTGAAACAAGCCAGTCAATGAAGGAAAAATACCACATGATCTCACTCATTCATGGATAATAAAGACCATTACAAACTTATGAACAAATATGAAATACCTTAATCAATAAAGAAAAAATAAATAAAAGGAAAGGATTTTAAGATAAAAAAAAGAAAATAACACAGAAAACATGATTTTGCTTTTCAGCCATCCAGTCACTTTTTAACTATAGAATTTTGCTAAACTGAGTACCAACCTAAGTACTCATGTAATACCTGTGTTTTTCATGCAGGCACTTCAGGTGAACAGGAATCATTGGGGATGGTTAGGGTGGACTTTGGACAGATAAGTCACTGTCTTACATTAGAAGAAGAATATTTTTTGCCATGTAGAAGAAATTAATTAGCTTGTCCCCTTTAAAAGGTGAAAAAAACAAGTTGGTCAATGTCCGATTACATTTCACTCAGCATCCTCCTATTTCAAACAAGAAAAAAAATACACACATAAGAGCTCTTAGCTAGTTTCAATTTCTCTAGTTTCTTTCCATTAGGAGAGGTGTAAGTTTAAGAGTAATCATGATAAGAGTGATAATGATAGATAATATATCATGAGTACTTTGAACAGACCAGGCACTACCCTGAAAGCTTTGCCTATGTGAACTCATCGAATCTTTTGAAAAGCTCCTAAAATAGGTACTATAATTGCTCCACTTTTTGGAATGAGCAAAGAAGAGTACAGACGATTTATGTGGTAGCCCAAGGTCATATAGTTAACAAGCAGTGGAGGCAAACTAGGGACTCGGACAGTCTGGCTCCTACATCTGCTGGCTCTGCCCCTTTGTTATACCAGCTCCACGTTCAAAGAGGCTCCCAACTAGACTCTGTATCAGTGTTTGTTTCTTAGCCTTACATTGTTGTTGAGGTCTATATTTTCATTCTTCTCTGGCATTTACGGATACATCTTTGATAGGGTATACTCTGTAGAATATAAAGTAGGAATCTTTGAATTCCTTCCTCACTCTCCATGAGTGTGGGCATACTGTATAACGGGTGGCATTTATGCTTTTTTTTTTATAATCTAAAAGGCAATAACTAGACGACACTAAACAAACATAGTCATTACACTTGATTTCTCACAAATGATGTAAATAGTTGGTGCTAAATACTTCTTCCGGATGGAATGATATTTCAAGACGTAGTTTTTCCACTGATAAGAATTTGTCTACATTTAGGGAAAAAAATCTAAATCGTCGGTTGTTTTAAATAAATTGAATTAGGTATACAGGAGTCCAGGTCTTTGAACTCCAAATATCACATCTCCTTCCCTAAAATGTTTCTTCCTTCAAAATCATGGCATGTTACTTGTAAAAAAGTTGCTACTTTGATATGTTGCTTTATTTTTGTGGATCTAAAGAGGTCCATGAGGCAATCAGTAGGCATTGTTGAAAAGGAGCTCAGAGATGCTGTGGCTGTGTGACTCGGCCTCTACCTGATTATACCCCACTACCACCGCCCAAAGGCAGACACAGGCCATATGGAAATGGCTCCTTATTTATTCCTTACCTCTAGCAAGTGGGTTCGCCCAGGGCTCAGAAGCCTTCAGACAGAGTCACCCTTGGACAGAGCTGTCCTGTTAGGCAGTGCTTCTTACAACCTTTCTTGCATATTTGACTTACTAAAGACTTTAAAACCCACAGAAAAGCAGATGCCTGGGTGCCTCCCCAGAATAATTACCCAATCTGGAGAGGTGGATAAGCATTGTTACATTTTTCACAAGTTTTCTAACTGATTCTTATGTGCAGACAGGGTCTCAACCCACTTGACTAACTGGAACTAAAAGCCAATGAAAAAGAGACGTGTTTATTTATTTGTTTAGTATTGACACTATTACAAAGGCCCCCCATTTCCACCCTCTTTGCCCCCCTCCACCCAGCCTGATCCTCTGCCTTCACCATAGGCTATGCATGTTTGCATATATGTTTTTTTATATATATCTCTTCCAGTCCCACCTAACCTCTCCCCTCTAAGATCTGTCAATCTGTTCCATGTATCCATACCTCTGGTCCTATTTTGTTCATTACACTGATTTCTCACAAATGATGTAAATAGTTGGTGTTAAATACTTCATCAGTTTGTTCATTAGATTCCACATATAAGTGACATCATATGGTATTTGTCTTTCTCTGACTGGCTTATTTAGTTTAGCATAATTTATTTGTTTATTACCTCTCCTCTCTCACCATTTTTCTTTCCACCACCACCATCATCACCCTCCATTAGGCACCTGTGATGAAACCAGGTTTTAATACATATCTCAAGAGCATATAAGTATTCAAGGATCATATTGTGATATCCACTTTACAATGAGGAGATTGAAACTCAGACAAGTTAGATAATGATCTCATAGATGCTGTCCAATGGAGGGAAGACCCCAAAGCCTAAACTCCTCTATAGCATCCTCCTTACCAGCTACATGCCCTTGGAGACCTGGCTTAGAAGTTGCTGGGTTTCCCTAGTCCTCCTGGCCTGCTGAAAAATGTTTGCTAATTGAAGATGCTTTCCTTTTATCTATTCATTTGCACAGGATGCACTGTTGCTCTAGCCAGCTTTCCTCCGATCATGCAGATCCCACTGCTTGTCTTCCCAAGCATTCCCTGTCTCCCATCTCCCTCAAGCAGCAAGGATGTTTTCCACCTCATTTCAAGAGTGGTCCCTTTGATACTATTTAATTTTCCTTCTGCATCTCTCAGTCTTGCACCTATTTCCTAATATATGCCAATTACCCTGAAGTTACTTCATATCCAGGCATCAGGGATTTTGTTTCCCTGGAAGAGATAGGAAGAGTAACAGACATCAGAGTCAAGGGAACCTGTTCAAGGCCCTGTTCCATTTACTAGCTGTGTTCGTGTGATGTTGCTTAATTTCTCTGAGCCTGTGTCTTTGTTGGTAAAATGCATCTGTAAAATGTATCATAATACCCGCTTCTACAGAGGCCCATGGGCTGATTCATAGGAGGCTCTAGGTAAGTACTTATTTCCTTTTAACTCTCCTTTCTATCTCTCACATCCAGGTCTGAGTAATGATAGCTAACAACCACAACACATGCTGCTGAGGTATTGCAAAGCCACTAACATTTATCTAGCAACCCACTTATTTCCCCAGAGGTTCTTTGAATTTAATATAAGCCTAGAGTGTGTGCAGACCTAGGCTTTATGTGTCTGTCCCTTAGAAGACTGTCTCTCTCCTAAGGCAGTGTGGACAGTGGAACTCTGGGAGATTAAGGGCAACTGGTGGGATTTTGTGTTAAAAGCAATTTTAGGTGATTGGCTGAGAAATACTGCTCGTGTGCCCACATTCCCTGATAGTGCCTTCTTTTGTTACTACCAATGAGCAAATAAAACAGATTCTCCCGAGAGATGCCTCATTAGTTTCTTTACTTTTTCTCTGTGACCATATTTCTGGCTGAGCTTGCTGGGGGGCTTTCTGTAATTGGGTTCAAGTAGCTCAATAAACATACTAGTCCCTATGCACACACAAACTAATCTAAGCAACCAGTGTGGCTCTTAGTGAAATGTGTGGTCAGGAGATTTACTGATAACTGAAGAAATTAAATTCCCCATAATTATTTTTCTATACTTCATTCTCTGGAGATCAAAAGCTAAATTACTCCCATATTGATAAAATTTAGTTTGTAATCTTCAGCTCTAAGAAGCACATATACCAACAATGCCATCTACATAAAAATAAGACTCTTTTCTAAAGAAGATTGTTTTAATGAGGTCACCTTTTTTGGAGAGATGCTGGAACTCCAGTGTCCAGAGTTCAGCTCTGCTTCCTAAGGGGTGATCTTGATAGAGTGAGCAAAAAACATTACACTAGAGTCCAGACTCTCTTAAATTGGACAATCTGTGTATCATTGCATCAAATGGAGGTGGCCGAAATGATGGCATAAGACAGGTGCAGCCAACTGAAAGCAGGACAGATCCTCTTTTAAAATACTGTGCCCCAGGATTTTCTTTAAAATAAAAAGACAGAGGAACAGATATCAGCATTCATTTATGGAATCTCCCTTGTGTCTATTATAGAGTAATAAACCTTTCTAGGTCTCATCTTAAACTATAAAATGGAAATGAGGAACAAGGTCCACCACAGAAAATGATGATGATGATTTAATGAATTAATGGTTCTAATAGTGACTGGCAAATTAATTCTTCACAAATGTAGGCTTCTTTTGTACTATTACTCTTGCTTTTAACACAGTTCTAACAGTTTTTATCATCTAGTTGACCAGCGTATAACTGTCCCTCCCCAAGGCTGATTGCTGTATAGAGAGAAATCTGGGGGATTTAGTGACCACTGAAATGGTGCTGTGATATCCAGGGGAAAAGAAATGCTAAAACCTGTTGTAATATGTGAAGATGTGTGCTCAGGATATCATAGCAACTCTTGGATATTTAACATAAAGGAAAATAAGCCAGTATAGTCTGTGTAGAGGACACTACAATCCAATCCATTACAATAGTAGGTGTTTGTAACAAATGATCTTAGCAAATTCACATTAATTATTAACTAGTACAAAATATAATAACTACTATAATATATGAGCATCTATGATAGCTGTTGTATATATCATACTTAATTCACACATGAGCACTTCCAAGTATGTACTATTAACACTTTATATAGAAGGAAACTGAGGATCAAGATTTCAAATAGTGTCACTAGGAAAATTTTAAACTATCTGGAAAATGCACTTATTGGGAACTTCTCCATTTTTGATGTCCCAGAAAAAAATGAGTTGTAAATTATTAAGCCAAATGTTTGAACCAATTATATCTGAAAATCTTCAGGGAAGAATGATCAGGTTGCTTCCTGAGACCGGAGGTCTTCAAAGAAATAAGGTTGGGATTGGTACACTGAGTAACTGATGAAGAGAAAGGGCATGCCAATAGGTTAACCTTTGTGGACAGTTGCAACATGGTGGGGATGAAGATTCCTGTGGGTGGGGCCTATACAAATTTGATAACTGGCTCAAACTGTGTTTTTAAAAAATGATTCATGTATGAATGAATCTTCCTCTTATTTAAGTTTTGGTACCAAGATGCATGCTGGGTGTTGTGGTAATTCAGCCAACCTATGCATCCAGTGTGTTGCACTTTTGACTTTATGTTTTCATATTTCCAAAGATCCTGATAAAGTTTCCTTCTTTCTACCTGTTTATTTTCTATCTTGAGGAGCTTCAATATGGGTTTTGCACCAGATGCTGGCTAAATTGACAGCTTTTAGTGAAATCCATGGTCACTGTGCTGTAATGATATTTTATGAAGTGCTGTTTCTTCTTAATATTTGTGTGATGGAGAGAAAGTCCCTTCTGTTTCTAAGGTCTTATGTCTACTGTGGCTTCTGTCAACTAAGTCTTTTTGTGAGTCAGTGAACTGGGGAACTTGCCCATAAACCTCAGAGGCTTAAGCAATAAAAGAAATATGGGTTTTAAGACCATTATCAGAGATGGGAGACCTGGTCAAAAATATAAAATTGTCCAGTCACTCACATCAATTTTTTCTCTTATTCTATAAAATCTACTGAGAATGACATTTATTGATATAAAAATATCAATAATATTTGAACATAAAAATAGATGAAAAACAGTAAGCATAGTATGATACTACTTTTGGACAAAAAAAATGTGTAGAAAAAAGTTTGTGAGAGTAGTACCAAAATATTAAAAATTGTTATCTCTTAGAAAGGGATTGTGAGTAACTTTTTCTCTGCTTATCTTAATTTTCTATAATGAATGCAATAGTTACAATAATAGTAGCAATGATCACAAGTACTCACTATAATGAGCTGACCACTGTCTTTGCTCTGAGGACAGACTACATGGGTATGGATCCTGGGTTCCCCTTTTATTACTGTATTAGTAAATAGACTAGGAATCTCACATGTATTGTCTCACAATATCTTTCCAGGGAAGATGCTACTATAAAGCCCAATTTTATACATAAAAAAAACTTGAGCTTATAGACTTTAGTATAGTTGCTCATGTTCGCATAAAAAGTGCACATTTAAAACAATAGAATAAAGGTTAAGGAAAATTAACCTGGTAAAGAATGTCAATCATGCATGGGAGAGAGAGAGGGAGAGAGAGAGAGAGAGAGAGAGAGAGAGAGAGAGAGAGAGAATGAATGAGAATTAGAATGCTTGTTTTCCCTTAGATTGAGTTTGGAAATTGAGAGGTGTGAGGATAAGGGCAATAATATTCAATTTGTGGATACTCAGTTACATCTCCCTGAAGCAAGTTCATCAAGCTTGTATTTTCCTTCTCCTCTCTTGTTATAGTCATCCATGCTCCGCATCTCTTCAACCCAGAAAAGCTGCATAGCCATGAGCCTGCTTCAGGGTGGAAAGACTGGCTGTCTTCCCAGACTTGGCTCTTGATGAGCCATGTTGGTTATTTAATGTGGTTGCTGACTCAGGGCTTAGCACTAGACATGATGGCCCACCAGTGGGAGGGGCCTCATGTGAGCCAAGAGAATGGGTCAAAAATTAGAAGCTAGGAGAGGAAGTTGATCCAAATGATTATCATGGGGCTCAGTGGTCTTGGTAAGAGGACTCTATAAGGCCAAACTGTGAGTCTGAGGGAGCAAACTTTACAAGTTGCTGGCCACTGCCTGGATAGGTACTCTTTCATGGCATGACGAGAAGGCATGGAGTTAGGTAAGGGTTGAAAATGTTTGTTAGGAACTGAACTGAATCAAACACAGAAGACCCTGGATTTACAATAGAAGACTGGGAAACAGGCAGAGATGGAGCTAAAGAAATCAAATAGTTTTTCATCAGGAGGCTGTAACAGCCATCTCCCAGTTGCTACAGCATTTAATCAGAGAAATCACCTTCCTTGATCTTGTCTTTTAACTAGAGTCCCGTTGCACGAAATTCTTGCACTTGGGGGTGTGTGTCCCTCAGCCCAGCCTGCACCCTCTAGCAGTCTGGGAACCCTCAAGGGATGTGTGACTGATGGCTTAGGCCTGCTTCCCATTAGGGAGCAGGCCTAAGCCAGCAGTTGGACATCCTTAGCACTGCCATGGAGGCAGGAGAGGCTCCCACCACAGCTGCTGTGTGTCATAGCCACCAGTAGTTCCGAGGTTTGGTTGATTTGCATATTATCCTTTTATTATATAGAATAACCCCCAATCTTTCTGTTGAATTACCTGATAGGCAAATGAAGGATGTGCTTCCAGAACTGGCAAAGAACAGGCACCAAAAACTGATAAAAGTCCCTATTGGTAAACACACCCAAACTTTTGCAATCAGAGAAAGTCTAGAAAAAAAAAACATTTTAATTGCAGCATAAATATGAATAACATTAAATAAAAGAGTAAAATTTTATTTTTAGTTATATTGTTGGGGCTAGTTATCTTCACAGGGCTGAGGGTTCTTAAATGTCTTAATCCAGCCTTGTCATTGCAATAGGCTTCTTCATAATTGTTATGCTCTTTCTCCTTCCCTTTCTTCTTCTTCATCACTACCTTCACTATAAATAACTCTAAAATGTGATCCTTTGCAATGTACCAGTTAGGCATGGTGCTAAGTGCATTACAAGCATTACCTCATTTAATACTCAAAACAATTCTAACATGAAATGACTGAGGCTGAGAGATATTAAGGGACCTGTCTGAGAAGCCACAGCTGTTAGATCAGTGGTTCTCAACCTGTGGGTCGCGACCCCTTTGGCAGTCGAACGACCCTTTCACAGGGGTCGCCTAAGACCATCCTGCATATCAGATATTTACATTACGATTCATAACAGTAGCAACATTACAGTTATGAAGTAGCAACGAAAATAATTTTATGGTTGGGTCACAACATGAGGAACTGTATTTAAAGGGCCAGAAGGTTGAGAACCACTGTGTTAGAAGGTCAAGCTCAGATTTAAATCCATTTCTCCCTTCAGAGCTTTTAAGAACTCAGTAAGTCAAAGGTCATAGAATGAGCAATGTAGGAAGTTAAAAATGGTATACAAACGCCAGGTTTAAAGGATTTTAAATGGTTAAAAAAACAAAATCTTCAGCATACTTTAGAAGGGTCATCTCAACATGGATGTTTGGTCCCCGATTCCCTGAGATATTGAAGTAGTGCTACCCTTTTACTTAATGAGTACTTCAGTAATTCCCACCTTACTATCAAAATAAGAGAGCTCTGTTTTTGTTTTTAAATTTTATCCTATATAGCACAATATTGCTACCCAGTGCAGTGGTCAGCAATGGTATAAACTTCTTTGTATTATTTCTGAAGTCATGTTAAAATTGTTGTCCATCTTTTTCATCCCTTTTTTCCTCTCTTTCTTATTTGGCTTTTTGTTTTATTCTTTCTTTTATTGTAGTAAAGGACTTTACTTAAAATATAAGACTGGTACCAGTTTTAACTAATAAGGAAACATACATTTGAGACTGTATGTGAATTTTAAAATTAAAATTAAAATTGTGAATTTTAGCTATTTGCATTTTGGAGTGTGTGTGTGTGTGTGTGTGTGTGTGTGTGTAGCTGTAAACATTTCAGATTGTAAATTAATTTAACACATTTTGAATTTATTTGCCTAGTTGATCAAAAGTAGAATTGATTTTACTTTCATATATACCAGCTTTCTCAGTTGAAATGTCACTTCCTCAGGAAAGCTGTCTCTGAAATATCTCTTAAATATTCTCATAGCTTCTAAACTTCTTTTTCTCTACTATCAAAGTTTTAATTAGGTATATATATGGAAAAGGGAGATATTATAAAATAAATTGGTTGCCACAAGTAGCTTTCCATGTGGAAGCTAATAAAAGTGTACAATGTAGCTAATGCCTTATGCAAAAATAAAAACTGATTAAAGGTTTAACGAAAAACGATAGGAAGATTTACTTTATGTTTACATTCTAGTTAATAAAACAGATGACTTTCTACACCCTAGAGGTGGGAGAATCTTCTTAATGTATTATTAAAATACCAAATAGACAATATCATTTTAAAGGATTTAGAAATAGATACCAAAAAGTCAACCAACAAAAATAGTTTGGGGAAGAGATTTACATTTTAGAGGAAACACATAGAGTTAATATCTAAAGTAGACAAAGAGCTCTGAGTAATTAACAATTGAAAAACAAAAACCAATGAAAGACAAACCAATTGCAAAGCAGGTAAAAAAAAAATTATGTGTGTAGTTATTTGTTCAAGGTCTCCACCATTGGCCTGGCATCAACCTCAGGGCAGGGATGACATCTTGCTTTTATGGCTGTAAACTGAGTATCAGGCCAATGCTGGATCATAGCAGGCATGCAATTAATGTTTACTGAGTGAGTGTATAAAATTCTCCATCCCTAATTGTCTCCTATATTTTGTTCTTAATGTTGTGGACAAATCGCTTTCAACTATTTCAACATTTGGCTGCCTTTGAGAACTGAAAATATCAACAAGCAATGGTATACTTGAAAGCTAATGGAGACTGAGAAAACTATCTCATGTGGCACTTTTCTCTGGTCGTTGAACACCTCTGTGGCTGCTAGTGGGTAAGAATAGCAATTCAGTCATGTGGAAGAACTAGCAGAATGCACAGGACCTCCATACTTGCATGGCCTCTAATGCAGGTCAGGCCTTAAAAGTTGTAGGTTTTATCTCTGGAAAAGTATGAGCATGGTTTGCACAAAAGCCAGACACTTCAGGATTTCAACAACAATAGCTTCCCTCTAGTCTGACTTTGTGTGAGATTCCAGGAGAGGGAAACATAAGGTTGGAATAATCTTAGGGAAGGAGGCTGTGAGGATAATTTCCAATTTAAATATTGATTTAGTGAAAGTCCTAGAGTCTGTTGCTCTGGGAAACTCTGTTTAATATTTGTGTATTGTGGGAATATGCCAACCTGCAGGGCATATGGAAGATCCCAAATCTAGGCAGATCCTATAGTTTGGTAGCAGATACA
>NW_005371503.1:355585-362825 GCF_000412655.1 Myotis brandtii
TAGCCCTTACCCTGGGGCAAGATGGAGGGCGTAGCCCTTACCCTGGGGCAAGATGGAGGGTGTAGCCCTCGCCCTTTCAGATATCACCTTCTTCTCTGTTCTTACCCCACCCCCAACACACATGCTCCATTTCTCTGAACCCCAACATTCTTAAAAGTGTCATTGTATTTTTAATCATAGTATCTTCAGGCAATTTGAAGCTTTAAATGATTTGTCTAAGACTTCATTTGCTTAGAATAAATTAATCGCCAGTATGTGTGATGTTTTGAGGATTGGAGATCTAAACACTTAGGCTCATAGAACCGACTTTCAGCTAATTGAAATGTAAAGCTAAGCATTATGGATTTTAATGTTAACATAATGGTGGTATCATTTCTATTTAAAGACAGATCCATTTTATTGTCAATGTTGTACTTCTGTGGGTTTCTTCATTCTCAATTAAAGAACTTGGCATTAAGAAAAAAATGTAAATAATCCTTTACTTTCCTGTAAATTAATTGTACATGTTAACTGCCAAAGTTATTAGGACTCAGATGTGATTGCTTTAGATTACTTTTGAAAAGAGGCCAGCTCCTTTCTGGACCAGTAGAGGGATATAGCAGAGATCAGCAATGTACAAAGAACACACTATCAACCGAATGCCAATTGAGTGGACCAAACCTAATTGTTGACACAGCCCTGGATTATAAGAGAACATACTTTAGTCCTAGCCAGTCTTGCTCAGTGGTTAGAGCATCGGCCCGCAGACTGAAGGGCATGTACCCCAGTTGCAGGCTCAATCCCCTTAAGGGAGGCAACCAATTGATGTGTCTCTCTCACATCGATGTTTCTTTCTCTCTGTCTCTCCCCCTCCCTTCCACTCTCTCTAAAAAACCAATGGAAAAATATCCTAGGGTGAAGATTAAAAACAACAGAGAGAGAGAGAGAGAACATACTTTAGTCAGAGCATAATTTAAATCAAAAGCGATTGTTTTCTCACTAGTTGGGGAACTGTTTGTAATGCAGATGCTTAACAGCTTAATTTAATTTCCAGAAACAATGCAGTTTTCAAAAGACCTTTTCTTGGACCAAGACACCCAAGGGGTATTAGTCCTTTTCATTTATCCTTGTAGAATTCTTTGTAAAGCCACAGGGACTTTGTACATGAACAGTCAAAAGGCAGTGGACAGGGAAAGCCAGGAGAATGTCTGAGAAGGGGACAGAAATGCAAGGTGTATGTGTCAGTGATATTCAGGTGTCAAAACTTCCATTCAGCCACTCACCTGGGCTCTACTGATCCACACCAAGATGCTCTATAATTGGGACCTCCTGTTGGATTCTCCTTGCTGGAAGGATTTGTCTTACTGACATTAATTCACTTTCTTTTCTATCCTGGAGGAGATTGATTTCTATCTTGAATGGTCTGGTGCTTTCTGGAGCTGAAAGGAGGCCTGCCTGCCGTGGCACGGTAACCCTATTGACTAACCGTTTGCTCCAGGTGGAATGAGGTGCTGTTTCTGATGTGCCTAGTTGCAAAAGGCCACCTAGAAGACTGAATGCAATAAGTTCCCCCATTGCCCTTCAGACTGGCCACACATTACCTGCATCAAGAGGGCAAGCAGTGCGGTTATTTTCAATGGAACATTGTAAAAATAAGGAAGGAGAAATACTTTTCTTTACTAGCTGATGATTATATAGGAAATAGCCTACAAAGTGATGTGCATTCTTGTTGCACAAATTTCACCGGAAGAACATATTCCAAGAATGAAATAAAGGACCTTTCTGCAGAAAAGAAAATATTTTATTGTTTACTGCGTGCTAATAAGTTTGCATGAGGTGAATTCTCCCAAATGGGCTCCAAGCAGGGTGTCTTGGGACCAACGTCAGTTCTGCTATTTTCAGCATCAGTACCTGGACTCCAAGCAGGGTGTCTTGGGACCAACGTCAGTTCTGCAGGACCCAACCCACAAATAATTTGCATGTCATGTCTGCTCTGTTGGCTTATGAGTGAGATCTAGAGTAAAGAAGATTTGCTTGAAAGGTCTCAGTGGGCACTTTGGCATCTGGGTGAACAATAGCACATTTCATTTAGCCCAGCAGGCCTAAATGAATATTCACTGTCAGGTGGTGAAGAACTCTACCCAAAGTAAGTGATAACTCACTTCTGCTTGGACTTCTCACCAACACAGGTTTTATATCATTAGAGTTTGCATTGTTTTCCCAAAGCCTCCACAGCTTGACTCAGAGTTTTAACTTTCAAAGGACTTGTATGGCCCTAGCCGGTTTGGCTCAGTGCATAGAGCATCGGCCTGCGGACTGAAGGGTCCAGGGGTTGATTTCAGTCAAGGGCACATGCCAGGGGTGCAGGCTCCTCCCTGGCCCGGGCCCTGGTTTGGGCTCATGCAGGAGGCAACCAATCAATGTTTTTTCTCACATCGATATTTCCCTCTCTCTTCCACTCTCTCTAAAAATCAATGGAAAAATATCCTCAGGTGAGCATTTAAAAAATAATAATAACAAAGTACTTATATGAGTAAAGGAAGGTAGAACACTCAACACTTTGATTCACTTTTTTTTTAGAGAAGCAACATGGTAGAATCACACTGACCTGGATTTGAATCATGACTTTGCACATAATAGCTTCATGACCTTGAGCAGTTACTTAACTTCTCTAAACCTCATTTTTTTCATCTAGAAATGGGAATAATAACATTTGCCTTTCAGGGCTGTTGAAAGAATTAGCTCTAGTCTGTGTATTTCTTGGCATATTCATAGCAGATAATCATTAAATGGTAACAGCAGCGGCTATGATTAAAGCTGTTCTTTAGCCAAAAAAAAAAAAAAAAAGGATTTACAAAAACCCAAGCCTCTTTCTTGTGGCTGCAAGAAACTGCAGATGCTCCTGGACTTGCAAGAGGAAATACAATTAAGACAGAAGCTTTATTTTTATTTCAGCCATTCAAGTTTAGGAAGATGTTTCTTTCAGATCTCTCTAAATCCTGATTACAGTAAGCCTTTCCTTAGGATCATAAATAGGAACAGAGAAGGGGAATGCAAATTATTTTGCTAACACCAAACTTAAATCCTTAAATTGTAGGTTCACTAAAAGTTTCTCATCTTTTACCCCTTTTTTAATTTTTTGATGGCAAAAGGGAATGACAAGACATCATGTGTTCATCCTCAGAAAAAAAAATGCTGTGGAAGAAAACAGGATGGAATAGTGGAAAGATTTTGGGCAGAACCCTGAGGTTTGAATTCTGGTTCCAACAATAGCACTTATCAGCTGTCTAACCCTAGACACATTATTTTACAACCATGATCTTCAGTTTTTCCCCTGGCTGCCTACCATGTGGGGCTATTTCAAGGTATAAGAGAAATCAAGGATATAACAGTATTTTTCAAAAACCAAAACCTAACATAAAAATGAGATTCTATAGTTAGAATATTTTTATTTTTATTAAATTCATTGGGGTGACATTGGTTAGTAAGATTACATAGGTTTTAATTGTACAGTTCTATGACACATGATTTGTATATTGCACTGTGTGTCCACTACCCAAAGTCTGTAAAGGGGGCCATATATATGGTGACAGAAGATGATTAGTACAGTTTTCATGTTCCAGCTCCAGTGTTGTATGAACGTTGATTTTGTTCCTGGTTTCACTTCTTACCAATGCTATGACCATGGGAAAACCAAAGCATCTTTCTAAGCCAATATCTGTATCTGAAATTGGCATCTCAGTGTTTACCATGTAGGGTTATTAGAGTCAAATGAAATATCTATGCTCTGGACAAATTTTAAGTACTCAACAATGGTAAATATGTTGCCAGTGATGCTGTTATTGAGCACATGGCCAAGGGGGAGAATGCCCTGATCAAAAGTAGGAGTTAGGTAAGTTTAGGACTCATATAGAATTCTGACATTCAATGGAAATCAATTAACCTTTATTGAGTGTCCATGTATAGGCACTACAGAATTTTTTTATGTCAGCCTCAGCAGTTTATAACTGGAGTGAGGGAAGTGATAATGATGATGATAAAAAAGACGACAGGTAAAGCTTGTTGTGTATTATTAAGTGCCAGGCACTGTACTAAGTACAGACATGTATTCACGTTATTCTCAAATCAATTCTGTGAGGTAGAGACTATTATCATCCTTATCTATAGAAGAGAAACTGGAGACTTGGAGAGGCTAAGTAAACTCAGATGTCTATCCTTATGCCTCATCTATTATGACTGGGAGAAAAATCTATCTATATAAAACCCTAATATGCAAATTGAAAAAATGGTGGAACGACCTGTGGAACAACCAGTCAGTGGGGGGTGGGGCCGGTAAGCAGGTGGCACCAGGCCACCAGCCAAGGCAGGTGCCAGCAGGCCCTCTCCCCACATCGCCCTGCTGGTCGTCCCGCAGAGAGGGGTGACTGGCGGGGCGATCGGGGGACGGCACTGCCCGATCTGATGTTAGGATGGGAGAATATCCATAGGAAGGTATGCCCTTGAATTAGCAGGACCGTAAAATTTAACACTAATGCTACCATTTGCTAGAGAGATTAGAATATTAAGACTACAAATCTGTGATTTATTCAGCTCGACTGCACTGGCCTTTCTACTTTCATATTCCAGTTCAACCACAGCATTAGTATGATTGGAGCGGTGGGGAGCAAGTGCCCTTCCCACGGGACACAGGGACTTGAGTGCTTGCCTCATGTGCGTCTCCGGGTCACCAGCAGACACCTCCGTGACCAGGGGCCATGACCCAGGGATGGGCCGGCAAGGAGTGGGCTCTTCCTCCCTGTGCCGCCGCTGGGGCCACATGCCCTCCCTGCCTCCCTTCGCCTTGGGGCCGCGTCCCTGACTTTAAAGCCAGCGGTAGCCAGTAAGCGGGCCACCAACCTGAGCGGTGAGCCACAAATACCGGAAGTATACCCCCCACGGAACTGCTCGCGACTCCTTCCGAGCCCCCGTTTGCCCCACCCCACGCTCACCGGCAGCCAATCGCCCCCCCAACCTCTTTCTGGCCAACCCTGCCCCCAATTAGGCCCCCCCACTCTGGACTCTGATTGCGAGAGGGCACAGGCTGGGCTGATGGACCACCCTCCCAGTGCACGAATTTCATGCATAAAGGTTGTAAAACGTTTTAGCACATTATGCAAAAAAATTTTTTTAAATATTCCTAATGGGAGAAATTTCATCAGACTTCAAGTATGTATGCAGCAATTAAAATGTTCTGAGCTCTCAGGTGAACACAGTAAAGAGCTATTTAGGGAGGGGAGAAGGTGCTTGTCTTAGCCTATGAATAAATGATGGAGGTGGAATGGCTTTAACAGTCTGACTTCAGAGGCCCTGCTTCTCACCACTATGTCGTGCTGCCTCTCTATTTGGCAAGCTCTTACTGAAAGAATGTAAAATTGAGAAAATAAGCCAGGAAATTCACCATGCCATACTTTTCAACCACCCTGCTATGTGTTAAAAATAATACTAATAAACCTAAATGTTTATTAGAATAACATATTACATCTAAATTTCTGTAGTCATTTGGGAAGCACTGTGACTAAACCTCAATATGTTGACAGGGCATCACTCATCAGATATGCCTGTCTTTCAGCAACCACTGAATGTGGTTTCATTGACTCTGTAGTCCACTCCCTTAATTTTACAAATGTGGTCATTAAAACTTAGCAAGTTAAAGGAACTCCTCCAAGGTGAAAGCTAGTTCATGGTAGAGCCGGAACTAGAACATGTTTCCTAAAATCCAGTCTCATATTTTCCAACTTTAATTCAATAATATTTACTGAGCAATAAGAATTATATGATGAGGCAAGGAAAGTGTTAGTTTACAAATAAAAGATGATTTTTTTCTTAGAAGTTAATAATCTAGAAGGAGAGACAAACATGCCCACATATAATTATAAAACTCACCACAATGGAACATGTTCAGTAGCAGGGACAACCGTCACGTTGTTCCTGTATGTCTCCCTGTATGTCACTCGTCACGCTTGTTCATTCAAGGAATTCTGCCCTGCCAAATTGCTACCCTGAATACAGTTCACTACTTTACCACAAGTATAGTTCCTAGTACAAAACAGGCAGTCTATAAATCCTTATTGAATGAAATGAAAAGCACAAAAGCAAAATGATGTGAATTAAAGAGGAGGCAATGATTAATTAAATGTGAATTTGAAATGTACTGGCCCAAACAAAGCCAATTAGGTAAAATTTTACTAAAATGTCAAGTCTCCAAGGAGAGGAGATCATTGAGCTGGAAGAGGGCCTGTCATGTCTATTAATCCATACCCCTGCCTTTAGGCCAACCCACAGATGAATTACCTCTGACAAGTCAGAATCTGGCTTATTTTTAACTCAGGAGGTTTTGTGACCTTTAGATAACTTTAGAAAATATCTATTACAAATCATTCATCAGAAAAAAATAAGAGCATGTAGAATTTAGACCAAAGAAAGACTGATTCCAGATCATGGTTCTCTTTCAAATTCTGGGTGTGACAACAAAAAGCCAGGAAGACTGCTTTAAGGGGACCTCAGTGGTGTATGCCAGACTGTCCCATTGTCAGAGGAAGGTCCATTTATATTTGTTCCAGTTTGATTCTGTGCATAGCATCATTCAAACTGATTCAGTATTTTATCTTGAGACGAGAGGCCCAGTGCACGGATTTGTGCACTGGTGGGGTCCCTCAGCCTGGCCTGTGCCCTCTCGCAATCCGGGATCCCTCAAGGGATGTTGGACTGCCGGTTTCAGCCAAATGGCCTGAGGGATTGCGCCAAAACCAGCAGTCCAACATCCCCCAAGGGATGTAGTAGTTCCCAAATTGGCAGGCAGCTGTGGAGGAGCCCAAGTCCAGGCAAGGCGCCGCTCTACTCCCGCTCATCCTGCTGTGCCTGCTGCTGCCGCCACTTGGTAGCACTGCCCCGGCGGTGGGAGAGGCTTGCGCCACCAAAGCTGTGCTCGCCAGCCGTGAGTCCAGTGGGTGGCCCCCGTCAGTCAGCTGAGCGGCGCTCCTGCGGTGGGAGTGCATTGACCACCAGGGACAGCTTCTGTATTGAGCATCTGCCCCCTGGTGATCGGTGTGCGTCATAGCGACCTGTTGACCGGTTGTAAGGTTGTTCCGTCATTTGGTCGCTTAGGCTTTTATAGATATAGATATTTCTTTACTTATTTTGTGACTTTTCCTCCCTCCTTTCCTTTATTTTTTGTTATTCCTTCCTTCCTTCCTTCCTTCCTCCCTCCCTCCCTCCCTCCCTC
>NW_005371503.1:362910-382251 GCF_000412655.1 Myotis brandtii
TTCCTTCCTTCCTTCCTTCCTTCCTTCCTTCCTTCTTTCCTTCTCCCTCCTTGTACTCCTCTCTTTTATTCAGTTATAAGTCAATACCATAGTGTTATTTTGGCACATTTTATTATTAATGCATTTTCTTCCACATGAAACTCAAAGCAGGAGATGGCATGTGTAGGGCCCCATACCTTCCCACATTACCTGTCTGCTCCTGGCCACCCGGGAAGAATAAATTATGCACCCAGCATTGGCTGTTACACATATTAGGTTCCTAAGAATCGGATCAAGAGCCAAGAGTCCCCCACCATTTAAATCAATATACTTTCAATATTTAAATTAATTTTCAAGCCAACGAAAGCTTGGACAAGAACATATTGTTACATGCACTGAGCTGAGTGTTCAGTGCTAAAGAAGTTAAAAGACAAAAGTATAAAAAATAACTATAACTATAAAATATGTTAATGGATGCACAATATGAAATATGTAATTTGTGACATTAATTAAGTGTGGGGGAAAGTAGAAGTGTAGAGTATATAACTGAAATTACACTGTTATCAGCTCATCAGTTTAAAGTAGATGACTATAGGAATAAGGTGTTTTGTGTGAGTCCTATGGTAATCACAGAGAAAAATAGCTACAGAAGATACCCAAAAGAAAATGAGAAAGGTATCAAATCACTCCAGTACAAAAATGAAGATAAGTAAATAAATAAATGAAACACAAAGGAAGATAGCAAGAGAAGAAAAGAGGCATAAGTAAATTATAAAACAATTAGCAAAATGACAAGAGTAAGTTCTTTCCTATTAATAATTTATTTAAATGAGACAGAGTGGCTGAATGGATAATAAAAACAAGATTAAACTATATGCTGTCTATAAGTGACTCACTTTATTTTTTTATTTTTTTAATTTCTTTATTAAGTTATTACATATGTGTCCTTATACCCACATACCCCCCAGCCCCCCACTCATGCCCTCACCCCCCCGTTGTCTGTGTCCCTTGGTTAGGCCTATATGCTTGCATATAAGTCCTTTGGTTGATCTCACTCCCTTGCCCCCACCCTCCCCTACCTTCCCTCTGAGGTTTGACGGTCTGATTGATGCTTCTCTGTCTCTGGATCTGTTTTTGAAACTGACTGGCTTATTTCACTTAGCATAATGCTCTCCAGTTCCATCCATGCTGTTGCAAATGGTAAGAACTTCTTTTTTACTGCAGCGTAGTATTCCATTGTGTAGATGTACCACAGTTAGATTTAAGAGCACATGGAGGCTGAAAGTGAAAGAATGGATAAAGATATCGCGTGCAAATGATAATAATCAAAAACTCAAGAGAGACAAAGAAAGACATTATATAATGATAAAAGGGTCAATTTTCCAAGAAAATATGACAATTATAATTACATATGCACCAACATCAGAACATCCAAATACATGAAGCAAACATTAACAGAACTAAAGGGTTAGATAGCAACATACTAATAGAAGATTTCACTGCCTGACTTTTAATAATGGATAGAACATTCTGACAGAAGACCAACAAGGAAATAGAGGAGTTGAATAACACAATAGATGAAAAGGGCCTAACACATATAGAGAGCTGTTCAACCCAAAAGCAACAGAATACACATTCTTCTTAAATACACGAGAACATTCTGTAGGACTAATCATGTTAGGTCATAAAACAAGTCTTAACAAAATTAAGAAGATTAAAATGTTATGATGTATTTTCCAACCCAAATGGAATGAAACTAAATAATGGCAGAAGGAAAACTGGAAAATTCACAAATATCTGGAAATTAAACAACACATTCTTGAATGATTAATGGTTTAAAGTGGAAAGCAAATGAGAAATTCAAAAATATCTTGAGGCTAATAAAAACAAAAAACACACATACCAAAACTTGTGGGATGCAGCATAAACAATACTAAGAAAGTTTATAGTGATAAATGCCTACATTAAAAAAGATTTAAAGTAAACAACCTAACTTTATACTTCAAAGAACTAGAAAAATAAGAACAAATTAAACCTAAAGTTAACAGAAAGAAGGCAATAATTAGGATTGAAACATAAATAAATAAAGTATAAAGTAAAAGAACAATAGAAAAATCCACAAAAATAAGAGCTGTTTTAAAAAAAAGATAAAATTGATACTTTTAGCTACATTAACTAATAAAAACAGAGAAAAGGCTCAAATGAATAAAAACAGAACTGAAAGAGATGCTACAATTGATGCCAAGTAAATTAAAAGAATTGGGACTAATGTGAACAATTATGTACCAAAAAATTAGATAATCTAAGAGAAATAAATACATTCCTAGAAAATGACAACCTATGAAAACTGAATTATGAAAATTATAAAATTTGAACAGACCTATAACTAGTAAGGAGATTAAATCAATCATTAAAGCCTCCCAACCAAAAAGAGCCAAGGATGAGATAGATTCACTGGTGAAATCTACCAGACATTTAAGGAAGAATTAATGCCAATTCTTCTCCAACTCTTCCAAAAAAGTAAATGGTGGGAACACTTCCAGACTTATGAGGCCACATTACTATGATACCAATGCTAGAAAAAGATACCACAAGAAAAGAAAACTTCAGGCCAATATTTCTAATAAATAAATGCAAAAATTCTAGTCAAATACTAGCAAACTGAATTCAACAGCACATTAAAAGAATCATACACTATGATCAAGTGTGCTTTATCCATGAGATTTAAAGGTGCTTCAACATAAAAAAAAAATCAATGAGATATACCACATTAACAGAAAAGGACAAAAATCACATGATCATCTCAACAGATGAAGAAAATCATTGACAAATTTTAATATTATTTCATGACATAAACACTCAACAAACTAGAAATGGAAGGGAATTACCTCAACATAATAAAGGCCTTGTATGAAAATCCCATAGCTAACATCAGACTCAATGGTGAAAAACTGAAAAAATTTTCTCTAAGATCAAGAACAATATAAGGGTTCTTTCCCACTGTCACCAGTGTTCTTCAATGTTGTACTGGAAGTCATAACCAGAGCAATTAGTCATGTGCACACACACACACACACACACACACACACACACCAAATTAAGGGTTTTTAAATTAGCAAGAAAGAAGTAAAATGGCCTCTGTTCACAAGTAACATTATTTTATATATAGAAAACACTAAAGATTATACACACAACTCTTAGAACTAAAAAGTTGATTCAGCAAAATTGTAGGACACAAAATCAATATACAAAAATGTGTTTGCTTATATACATAACAATGAACAATTTGAATGGGAAATTAAAACAATCTTATTTACAATAACATAAAAAATAATACAAAAGGATAAACTTAACCGCAGCAATGAATGACTATTACACTAAAATTTACAAAACATTGATGAAAAAAATAAAACACAAATAAATGTCCATAGATCAGAAGACAACATTTTAAAAAAAATGTCCATACTACCCAAAGCAATCTTCAGATTCAATTAAATCCCTGAAAATATTCCAATGGCATTCTTTACAGAAATAGAGAAAAAAACAATACTAACATTTATGTGGAAACATAAAGGAACCTGAATAGATAAAAAGAATCTTGAGAAAGAAAAACAAAGCTCAGACCTGTTAGTATGACCATTGTAAAACAACAACAGCAACACAAACTAAGTGTTGGTGAGAATGTGGAGAAATTGGAACCCTGTACCCTGTTGATGGGAATGTAAAATGGCTCAGCTGCTATAGAAAACATGAATGTTTCTCAAAAAACTAAAAAATAAAACTGTCATATGACCCATAAATCCCTTTTTCATTTATTCAAAAAAGTGAAATTAGGGTCTTGAAAAGATATTTGCACTCCTGTGATCTTTGAAGCGTTATTTACAACTAGAGGCCTGGTGCATGAAAATTGTGCATGGGGGTAGGGGGGTGTCCCTCAGCCCAGTCTGGGAACCCTCGGTTATGTCCGACTGCCGGTTTAGGCCTGCGGGATCGGGCCTAAACCAGCAGTTGGACATCCCTCTCCCAATCCCGGACCGCTGGCTCCTAACAGCTCGCCTGCCTGCCTGCCTCATTGCCTCTAACCGCTTCTGCCTGCCAGCCTGATTGACCCCTAACCGCTCCCCTACTGGCCTGATTGATGCCTAACTGCTCCCCTGCTGGCCTGATTGATGCCTAACTGCTCCCCTGCTGGCCTGATTGATGATGCCTAACTCCCCTGCCAGCCCAGTCGCCTACAACTGCCCTCCCCTGCCGGCCTGATTGCCCACAACTGCCCTTCCCTGCCATGACCCACCTCCTCGGCTGGGACCCGCCTCCTCTGTGCAAGGTGGTAGAGACGCCAGGACCAGCTTCTTCCATGCCGCGCAGAGCTGAGCCGTGGGACTCCCAGGCTACACCGCACTGAGCGGCCACTGGGCCCCGCCTCCACTGTGCACATGGCCATCTAGTGGTGGCCATATTTGTGGTGACCACCTTTGTAGTGGCCATCTTGCGGCGACCATCTTGTGACAACGTTGCGCATGAGGACCACCTAGGCTTTTATTAGTATAGATAGCACAGAGGTGGAAACAGCCTAAATATCCATTGATGGATGGATAAAGAAAATGTGGTATATAGAAACAATGGAGTATTATTCAGCCATAAAAAGGAAGAAATCCTGTCATATGCTATAACATGAATGAACTTTGTGGACATAATGCTAAATGAAATAAGCCAGTTACAGAAAGACAAACACTGAATGATTTGATTTATATTGTATGACATATCTAAAGTAGTGAATTCATAGAAGCAGGAAGTAGAATGGAGGTTGCTAGGGCCTGGGAGGAGGGGAATTGAGGATTTTCTGTTCAAAAGGAATATAATTTCAGTGGTTAAGCATCAACCTATGAACCAGGAGGTCACGGTTTGATTCCTGGTCAGGGAACATGCTTTGGTTGTGGGTAGATCCCCACTGGGGGGTGTGCAGGAGGCAGCCAATCCATGACTTTCTCTCATCATTGATGTTTCTATTTCTCTCTCCCTCTCCCTTCCTCTCTGAAATTAATAAAAATATATTTGGAAAAAAACCATTTAAAAAATAAATAAAAGAAATAGAATATCAGTAGTTCATGATCAAAATGTTCTGGAGATTTGCCGTGCAACACTGTGTGTGTGGTTAACAATATTGTACTGCATACTTAAACTTTGTTAAGAGGGTAGATCTGTGTTATGTATTTTTTAGCCATATTGAAAACTATATAATTAAGGTGCTGTTATAAATACTAATGCTGTTTAATTTTTTAAACTTTTAACTTGATTAATGGGGAGGAAGGGGAGGTGTCATCTTGCCTGTCTGCTCTCTAATATACACTTTCAGGATCCTGAACTCACTGTTCCTCTGGAGTGTATCACTTTAAGAGGGTCAAGACTGGTGGTTGGAGTTTGGGATTCTCTATCTGCTTTCCCACTGACTGGCGTTCCCCCCCAGTCCCCCTTTTTCACTATCTATATAAAGGGAGAACATCTTGAAAACACTTGAGAGAAAAATCACAGCTGTCAGGAAGTAGAGCTTTTATGAATGAATATCTTACTAAAACAAACAAAAGCCATTTCAATTTCTTAGTATTATAAGACCACTATCAAATTTCTTCCCCCAAATGAGTTAATGCATACCACTACGCCACTCAGCCACACAGAATGTTTCACTTAAATGATGACCTTGAGAGCACATAGCTAGTTTGTGTTTAAATTCAAAATGCTTATTTGTTCATTTTGCACTGAGAGGTAGAACACAGACTTGAATACCAATGTTGGTATAACCACTGAAAGACAATTTTTATCTTCTTTCTTACTAGATTTGTTTTAATAAATACTAAACACTGCCTTTGTGCTTGGTTCAGAGGGTGCAGATACAAAAAGAGCCCTCTCCCTTCCCTAATGGCATTTACCTATATTCTGTGTGAGTAGAATGGCCCAAAATGAGTAATAGTGTAATTTTTACTTTAAGTACAGACATGTAAGTGTTGAAATAGAAAGGCACAGGTGTGTCTAGCCAGTGTGGGTCAGTGGATTGAGCATCACGTCATGCACCAAGAGGTCACTGGTTCGATTCCTGGTCAGGACACATGCCTGGGTTTCAGGCTCAATCCCTAATAGGAGGCCTGCAGGAGGCAGCCAATCAACACCGATGTTTCTATTTCTCTCTCCTCCCTTCCTCTTTCTCTAACAAAGAGTGATAAAAGTATATGAAGCAAAAGGAAAGAAAAAAGAAAGGCACAGGTGCTAAGTGAGTGTTTAATGGGAGGATGACATGATCTGTTCTGGAAGAAGGGTGGGGCACAGTGTCCAGGGAATGGTTTCTTGGAAAGGTGACATTTGAGCTGAGCTCTGGAGGGCAGGGAGGACTCCAGAATTTCTGAATAGAAGAGTCTTTGGGATGGCAAGCTGGTGTGAAGGAAGGTCTGGGAGACTGGTTTTGGAGCTGTGTTGCAGGGTAAGCTGACCCTTCTTGAGTGTATTGAATGATTCCTTGGGATGGCTTTCAGGAAGTTGTTTCTTGAAGCACCTAACAGAAGGGTGAGTAGGAATGACTTATGTGAAGGTGTGGGCAAGGGAAGAGAGCATGTGGAATGGCCACAAGGTAGTCAAGGCCTATGTGGTTGGAAGGTGGATGGGGCAAGGGGGTGAGGCATGGGTGAGACTGGAGAAAGCACAGAGGCCAAGTCACACAGGCCATAATCCAGGACCAGGCCGGCCAGTTTGAAGATGTTGTCTATGGGGATAAAGGTCCTCAGAGATTTTGTTGACATTTGTTATGCAGAGTGGGGCTTGACTGCATTCACATGTCAGAGGAAGTCACTCTGGCCACTATGTGAGAGTGAATTGGAGTAAGGGTGGAGGCCAGAGACCAGCTGGGAAGCTGTTTCACCACCGCTGAGGAGACGTGATGGTAGCTTCGACAAGGGTGGTTGTCATAGTGGTGGATTGAGAGAAATCGACCACTGTGAAAGGTATTTACACACAGAAGCATACAAATACGGTGGAGTGTAACTGAATATGCCAGGGGCGTCTGGAAAGCTTCCGGGGAGTGACATTAGTCTAATGTTGAAGGACAAGGACAAATTTCTTGTAGCAGTGGGGTTCATTATTTATATTCAATAGCTAAAATTTGTAAATTATAAATGATTATTACCTTTTTATTAGTGTTCTCAGAATCTCTAAGAAATGTAATATAACTTATGTTCTTATTTCCCCAACAGTGTTACTGTGTTAGAATATAATACATCTGCATTTCCTGAAAACCATTTTACAATTCACCCTTACATTAATTCAGATTAATCCTCTCTCCTCAACACCCACCAAAATCCAAGCATATTAGCAAGAATTTGGGACATTTTAAAACTATTTTTGTTTACTTCCTATTAAATTCTATGTCCAGGTGAAATCTCTATAGCAATTAAGCATGTATCCTTCCTCAGTGTTAATTCCTTCTTGCTTTGCCTCCTAAGATTTATGATTAAATTGGTTTAAGGGTTTTGGAAATAAATTTAGAGCCTGAAATACTTTAAATATTCTTGGTTCTCTCTTATTTTGAAAGGTAAATGTGATTATATCTGGAGATTGCTTAGGCTGGAGGCTATTAGATGTACAAGAATATTAATTTGTTAGTATTTATGACATCTCTAGAATTTGCAGGCCCAGGAATAGACTATCTACAATTTTGAAATCAAGATAAATTTTATCTAATACTTTATATCATTTTGTGATTACTTATGGATGCTAAAGGGCTTTTGCTACTCAGTCATCCTTTAGAAAGCACTACTTAGCTCTTCTTTCGTAATTAATATTTTCATTTCCCATATGCAGAGAGAGCCTGAGGAAATTTTATCTGGCAAGAATATCTGCATAGTGTTTTAGTGCGGTACAATTTATTTAGTAAGTCATCATTGCTATTTAATTTTAAACAAATCAAGCCAGGATATTCATTTAAGCCTCTGCTTTAAAGCCAGTGGTTGCTCTATGGAGACAGTAACAGGTCAAAGAGAGGTCAAGAAGATACATCTCATTTAGGCATTGCCCTGTGCACCATCTGCCCATGTTAAATCACAATGATAAGTGGGATGTGTACTTGGGCACCACTAATTCTTGTTTGGCCAGAATTTCATGTCATCTCACGGTCATTACAATTGTCCAATTACAGTTGATCAAATTGAATTATCTTTAATTAGTAGGTCTGTTTCATAGTACAGTGGGTTAGTTGGACACATTTATCTGTTTAAGTGGTCTGTCTTCAGACTTAAAAAGCCAAACATCATATTTGAAAAGGAAAAAAATATGACTGGAAGAGGAAGACAGGAGGCTGGAATTATGTTATATGTATTAAAGTAAAGAATAATTTCAGTATAATATTGTAATGAGTTTAATGGAAGTTTGATATGGTCTTTAAGATCCTTCCAGGCAAGTAATATTAGTTACACAACATATTTATCAATATAGGAATGACATGTTAAGGTTATTAAAATAGGAATCCTGTTGTCCTTGTGTTGAGAAGAAATAGCTCATTAAAAATAACTCATTCAACCGTGGCTGATGGCTCAGTTGGTTGGAGCATTGCCCAGTCAGGGCACATGCCTAGGTTGCAGGTTTGATCCCCAGTTGGGGCACATATGGAGGCAACCAAGCAGCATTCTTCTCTCATATCAATGTTTCTCTCTCTCTCTCTCTCTCTCTCTCTCTCTCTCTCTCTCCCTCTCCCTCTCCCTCTCTCCCTCTCTCTTCAAAAATCAGATTTCCCCCACTGAGTATCACATAATGAACTGTTTGCCTCAATTTTACAATTTTCAAGCATTGATCTTGATTCCTTTATTTTCTTTCAAAAAGAAAGACCATTAATGCCACATATGTCTTCCCAATAGTTAAAGTCTTCTCCTTCTTCTTCTTCTTCTTCCTTCTTCTCCTCCTCCTCTCCTTCTCCTTCTCCTTCTCCTTCTTCTATAAAATTTCTTTAACACTTCAAAACCATCACTGAAGCTAACCTTAATGGAAGAGCTTATGATTCTGCATCATTGCTGAATTAAATATTGTTTCCAAAAAGTGTTACTCAACTGCTTCATTCTTCTACTGTTCCTTCTATTTATACATCCACCAATCCCTCCATATATCCATCCAAGAAATCCTATATAATAAAAGACTCATATGCAAATCGACTGAACAGTGGAACGACCAGTCACTATGATGCGCACTGACCACAAGGGGGCAGATGCTCAACGCAGGAGCTGCTCCCTGGTGGTCAGTGCACTCCCACAGGGGGAGCGCTGCTCAGCTAGAAGCCTGTCTCACGGCTGGCAAGTGCAGCAGTAGTGGCGGGAGCCTCTCCCACCTCCACGGCAGTGCTAAGGATGTCCAACTGCCCACAGGGAGCAGAACTAAGCTGTCAGTCGGACACACCCCAAGAGGGTGCAGGCTGGGCTGAGGGACCACCACCTGAGTGCACAGATTTCATGCACCGGGCCTCTAGTGTATTTATAAGGCTGCTATGTGCTTGGCAGACAGTGCACTAGGTGCTTTGAAAATATGATCAGTAATGGACCAGGGCCTGCCTTTTTAACTTATTCATATGAGTTATAATTATTTAGCAAAGATGTTTTGGATGCCTACTGTGCCAGGCAAGGTACTAATGTCAACCTCTTGTGGAAAAACTGGAAAAGGATACTTTTTATGGAGATACATGGAAAGAGAAGATCCTGCTTCATTAAGCAAATCCCAGCATTGAAATGTAGAATATGTTATAATCCTGGCCTTAACCTTGACCCCTTAGTCAGAAATGAGGTCTACACCACCCTATCCGCTGGTCAATCCACTGAGAAGTTAGATCTAATAGTATCTGATGGTCTGTAGATAAAATTATTATATCATGGGGTTATAGCATCATTTTTTGGTGCTGCACAGATGGCAGCTTGCTTCCCAATCAAACCAAAATTATTTCCTTAGGATATGTGATAAGCATTTATGTTATAGATGGAGAAAGTTTCTAAAAGAATACAAACTCTAAGCACCTTTTCCTCTACTGAAAATATTATGGGTGGCTTCTGTGAATCATGCTAAAATTTTAAAAACAATCATGTCCTCTCTGGAAGGCAATTGCTTTAAATTGGATAGATTTCACTTATTTTTCAGTGAAAGAATTTGAAAATTCTGTCTTTGGAAACCAAAATACTGGATGGCAGAGTTAGATGTGTCTTTTACTTTAAAATGCAGCCCCTTTCTGTGGTGAATGTATTTGTTGTGGTAAAGTATTTGAAAGGAAATCCTCAGAATAATTTTGGGTAAGGAAAAACACTGTGTTAAAATAAGCCAACCCCTCAGTTTTGAACTTTTGAAAATTGCTTTTTTTTGAATCAGAAGGAAATAATAATTGTTCATAGCATAAAGAATATTTGCTTAGATGGCAGTGTGTAATCATGATCTAAAACACATTAAACTTGCAACTTTTAAAGGACTCTAGTAGCATGCTGTGACCTCAGCAATTTTTCTAAATGAATTGAGCTTCTTTAGAGTTAATACTGATGCTCTTATTTAGTTGCCTCATGATTTTGTCTGTCTTGGCAAATCTGTCTCTCGATAAGTGATTCCTGTAAATGTTGGAAATTCCTTGACAGGTTAACTTTCCCATCACTTTAAATGGCTTGTGCTATGTTGTTTCAGCCTAGATGCCTTCTTTCCGGAAAGAAGGGTCCTGCTAGCCTGATAAGAAGCTGTCTTTCCTGAGGTCTGTATTTTGCGTGGGGATCAGCCAGGAGAGGGGAAAGCCAGAATGCCAAATTGCAGCGAGTATTCTTTACTGTGGGGCTCCATCCAAAAAGGGCTTGTAATGCAGTGTACAGTCTTGTAGCCCAGCTGTGTGGAGCATTGATTGCTTCTGCCTAGAGCAGGGATACTGTCAAGTTGCTCTGTGAGTTGAGTCATCTATTGACAAAGAGCTACCAGCCCGCAGATAATGCTGTGCGGAGCTGCTCTCGCTGCTCCCACGGCTCCCAGGATGCACTGCTTATAGCAGCTGTCAAAGCTACTGAGGGATTCACGCGAGGGGGGAAAAAAGAGACTTTTACAACTGCCTGGAAGCAAGGGGTGTCAAGGAGGAAACATTCCTGGGCAGAGCTGACCAAAGGAAAGAGTAGACATCAGTGCACTATGAATGCATACCTCACCAAGCAACACAGCTGCAGCCGGGGGTCCGATGGGATGGATGCCGGCAGGAGTGCACCCACAGTGCTCAGGGATGCCCACTGCGCCTGTGGCTGGCAGAGGAGCACTCAGGGGCTCGGGTACAATTCTCAGACCATGCCTTCTTCAGGACCTGGGGGTCCAGCTTCAAACAGGACCAAGCTGGTCACCTTGTGGGACAGTGTGCGGAAAAGTCCCCACAGGACGAGCACCAAGGGCAAAGGGACTTGTGGGGAGCACTGTGCCTGCCCACATGGCTGGTTCAGCCCAGCACAGGTGAGCCTTTTCCTTATGACTTTCCCCTGAGCGTCGGGAGAAACTGGGAGCAAGTTGTGTAAGGTTAGGATGGTTTGGAAACTTTGCTGAGTGAGTCCTCCTTGCTGACGGGGGATGTCTATTTGGAAAATGGTAGGCCAAGAAAAACCTCTCATTTTCACAGGTTTGGGGGGCTCACACCTCAGGGTGGCTTGGGCAAGTCCAGGGATGCTGTGCTAAGTTTCTTTTAGTGACTTTTCCCCAAGTTCAACTTTTCTAATCTTCAGATGATTTCACTATTTTGCATCATAGTCTTTTAACTGCACTTTTACTTCTAATCATTGTTAACTTTTCTATTCTGCCTAGCCCAGGGTTGTTTGTTTGTTTGTTTGTTTGTTTGTTTTAAGGGAGAGAAAAAATAACTTTAATCAGATACTTTCCAGCTCTTTAAAGTTAAAAGTAGATTTATTCAGTTTTGGAAAGTGGTGATTTGAACTATACTATTCTAATTTTATTCTTATAATGCTGTGTACCTTTTTAGTAACAGAGAAAAAATTTTGTTTATCTTAAATAATTTATTTTACAAGCACAAGGAATAATTGGAAGCAAGCTATAGGATGATTATGCTCAAAATAAAAAAAATGAAATATTTCATTTATTCATAGAGAAGCAATAGTTTATTTATATTAAACACTCTCTCTCCTAGAATACATTTCTGAAGCAAATATGCAGGTTCCCTTAATTTGATTCCTAGCTGATTCTTGCCCCAAACTACTAGCATTTTACCAGAAATTAAATTGTTTTTTTTTCCTGCTTCCATCCAGAGAGGGAAAACAACTTTCTGTAAATTCTGTAAAATAAAAATAAAATGCACCTGTAATCACTGTCATAAGTACAGAACAATGACTGTTCTTAAATATCCATTGAAAAGAGAAAAGCCGTGTTTGCAGAAAAAATCCTTTCTTGATTTTGATATGCTTTTAGTATAATTGAGAAGTGAATATTAATCATGAGTAAAACATTATGGTGTGAGAAGTGTAGAGAACATTCTAATTTTAATGTTAATTTTATAAAAAGTACTTCCAAGAATATAATATATCACTAGACCTTAATGATATAGTTACATATACCTGGCCAAATATATGGCTTTTGTTGCATTAACATCATGCATCTTAGCATTCTGCTTTAAATCAATAACATATTGTCATTATAGTATTAAATTCAGTTTGAAATGGAGCTTGACATTTGACACTCAGTTAATTTTTAAAGTTAGCATCAATCCCAAACTGAATAAAGAGTCCTGATGATTTTGAAGTATCTATATAGTCTTTCACAAATACATGTGTTTCAATGTCTTTAACCTATATCTCTGTATTGATTGCATTCTCAAGGTTCCCAGAGGCAAAGCACACAAACTCACATCTAGTTTGTTGTTTTTATAAAGAGAAAGCAAACTTGCTTTAGAGTAAAAAAAACAACACAGCAAACTTTCTTTATTGTTCTAATTTTTTATTCAATATGTAATAAAATTTTATTTCATAAATGATAATTTTCCAACCCCACATTTAAATTCTACCTTGTAATAACCATTCTGTAGAACTCTTGGTACATATTTCATCAACCAAGGGAAACCTTTTTCTTCCTTGGTGTTTCACAAACTCAGCCTCCTACTTGCCTTACATTTATAGCTATTGAATGCTTTAAAGAATTGAAATAGAGTCTCTGCACTAATAATTAAAGATCCAGTGACATATGGGAAGGCAGTAAATTGAAGCAACCACCATCTCTCATTATTCTTTTGCACACATATTTCTATACCTTTTCTCCTTTATCCACATGTACTTTATTATTGGCTAGGAAGAACAGTGATTCTTTAATATTGGAGCTATAATACTATATCTTTTAGGCTCTTCAATGTTGTGACATTTTCACCTGATCCTTTCACTCTCTTGCCATCTCAGTCCCTAGAGTGCTAAGCTAGAGTGATTAATTTATCTCTTTGTCCCACTCCTGTACACTTTCAAATATATTATGTTGAATAGTTTCTAATTTGTCTATATATATACATATGTGCACAGATTTTAACATATGCATTAAATATCTCTATAATACCTAACTACTTGCATTTCATATATTAACATTTTATGTATATATAAGTATGTATACACACACATATATATATACATATACATGCATGTATATACACACATATAAAAAATAAAGTTCTATATTATTTTTATCTAGAATATACTAGCTTGTTTTGATAAAGAATGTTTATTCTCTCTGTGTAAATATATTTCATTTATTTCTGATAGGTACTCAAAAATGCTGATATATTTACATAAGTATATATGTTGATATTCATTTACATATGCATCTATAGAATAGATCTAATATTTAAAATATACAGACCTGTGTATGTACTATATGCCCATGTATGACTATCACAAAAACAAGAGCATATAAGTTTTTATGAATAGGTCCATTAAAGTAGTCTGTTTTTATAATTTTGTTATACTATTTCTACCCCTTAAATTAACTGGAGATATTGTGTGAAATATTGTAAGACAAAGGGTGGAGCTGATGCTAAACATTAGAATCCTTGGTGGAGCAGGGAGAAGGAGAGTGCATGTTTTAGAATAGCCTAGTGAGCTGCATGGGGTACAGAACGTGCCTGAGGGCTGGTGAGCATCTGGGAGCTAGGATCCTGCCCTCGGAGATATTTGCTGTACTACGTGGAAATCGGCAGTGTGATTTCCGGCTGCTATAATAGAGGGCCATGGTAATGATTTGAGTTCCTCCCAAGGCTCTTTGCCAAACTCCTGTTATTTGGGGGGCTGTGTGCTAACAGGACTCTGTCATTATGCTCTTTCTCAGCAGGACTAAAAAACAGCTCCGTCCCTGCTCAAATCAGTTTTCATTCCATTTGGATCTGTAGAATTAATATAACCATAATGATAGGTAAGAAAATGGAAAATTATAGAGTCCAGAAATGAATTCTAGAATGCACATCTCAGATAATAGTGTTGGCCTTGGGAGGAAAAACATGTCCGTCATTGCTTATGTGGCATTTCTCCCCAATGCAGACTGATCTGAGGAGGCAGCACAGAAGAGTGACTTGGAGACTAGAGATCTATGCATTTGCTCTTTATTCATATTTAATTAATTCATTCCGAATTTGTTTATTCAACGATCATTTCTTGGGTGCCTACTCTGTGCCACTTTGTTAGGCCCTGTGGATAGAATAGTAAACAAAGTAGATACTATCCTACCAGTGTGGAGCTTATAGCCTTTAATGGTATATAATATTTAGCAAGTATATCATTATATACACAGAATCGTACTATCAGAAATTACAATTTGGAAGTGAAATAAAGTTCCACAGAGTCCTGCCAATTCCATAGTAAATGTATATTAGGACACATATTAGGACACAGGGAATGACAGAGAAAGATACTTTTTTTTTTTCTTTTTTAAAGTTACCACATCTCTTTAGGCCTGTTTTCTAAAAGGAGGATAAAAATAATACCTAACTCATATGATTGTGGTGAGGAATGATTAACATAATATATGTGAAGCATTTAGCACAGTGCTTATAAATAATACAGGCCCAATAAATATTTGTGGAGCCCGCCAAATGTTGAAAATGATTAAGCTATTCCTTAATTCATTATACCAAATTTTCTGGGAAGAGAAGAGAGGTGAGTCTGTGAAGACTTCCTAGAGGTAGTAAGTGATACATGGGCTGAATTGAATTGAATATTTTAAAAAAAATTGTACTGATCATCAAGTGGGCAAAGAGAAATATGCTTTGGGGATAAAAATAACAAAAACAAACACACGTAGCACCCTGTTGCCTGTGTGGAATTGCTCCTGGTTGTCTGTGTGCATGGAGGGGTGAGCGGGGATTGGTCACAGCAGGCCTGGTGGGCCTTGATGAGGACTCCATTGAGACAGCTGCAGGGAGTGCCCACAGGATTCAAGTGCCTGCTCTGCCACTGTCTATGTGTTTGGCTTCATAGTGGTTAAAACCTTCTGGGCCTCAGGTGCTCTGCTTCTAAGAAAACTGGTTTTCCCTAAATGAACCTCCCTATCTCCGCCAATACTAATATTCGGTGACTATCAACGAACACCCATTAATTAATGGGAAGCACTTTAGAAAGGATGTATGCTTTAGAGCTAGATAATCCTAAATTTGACTTGCAGCTCTATATGACCTCACTTGCTTAACTTCTTTAAGGCCCATTTGTGGCCTCTCTAAAACTTAGGGTGCTAAAATCATATTGTAGAAAAATATAACACGAATTGAGAATACCTAGAGTCCAGCATGATACATAGAACACAGACATTTTTCAATTAAAAAAAGGTAGTTATGATTACTAGTAATAGGTAAATTATCCATAAAGTTAATAATAATAATTATTAATTATTATTATTGTCTTTTATTTGAACTTCTAGTTTGTCCCCTGAATTTATTGATGTCTTCCTTATAATGATGAAGGTTAGGCTAGGCAACTGTCCAGAAACATTTGGCACAGGACCACATGATGATGGGGTGACATTTTGTCCTTCAGGGTTCTAAGAGATTTACACTAAAACAAAATCATGTAAGATAGAATTGTACTAATGAAGTTACATTCCCATAAACTTGTATTTAGAGGGAGGTGATGTTAGCTTTTCTCCATAAAATTCTACTAGAACAATTGCATTTGAAGTATTTAGCCCAAATCTGTAAATCTCCCCTAACAGTATCTTTGAAGCTCCTCAGAAACAGCAGTTTGCAGCAACTTGAGTGCAAAGGACTTTTTTTGTCCAAGAAGTAGGGATTCCTTAGGTTGAAATTTCAGGCTCAGCTCTTGCCCAGCCAGAAAGATCTGACAGCTTGTTTTACCTCTGTGGCTGCTTGTACTGATTCCTTCTATGAAGAGAGCCCCTTACCAAGAAAGAATAATAGGATTTTTTAGTGTCTGGAAGACATCAGCAGCATGGAAACAGAAAAGAATTAGAGGTATTACAGGAGGTATTAAAGCATTCCATGGGCAGCCCTGAAGCCACTTGGTCGACACTCCTGGCAGCCCTGCTTCTGGATGCTGACATCAGCAGAGCATTCTTTCCAGGGCAGGATGAAGAGAAACAACATACAGACGGTGGAAAAGAAAAGAGCAGAGATGATAATATTTAGTGAAGACTCACAATATCCACAATGTGTGAAGCACCATGCTAGGGGGTTTCTGTTAGTCATTTCTTTGAATTCTCCCAACAACACTAAAAGAGTGGTATTGTAATCCCCATTTTACAGATATGTCAACTGACGTTAAGAGTAAATTGCTCATGATGGCATAACTGATAATGACAGAACTAGTTTCAACTGTAGGTCTATTTGACCCCCTTAAGCTTTCTATAGAAAGTCCTGTTTGAGGTACTCTCAGAGGCAGAGTATCCCCAGAGATCTCTTTAATTCTCTAATTTTTGTTAGGGATTTGAGTTTGCCTACATGGTTGGGAGGACTGGCATCCCATAGCTGAATCTTAGATTTCCCCATTCTACTTCATTTTCTGGTCTCAGGAGCCCTGAGGGGGGTAGGCACATAAAGAGCCTACCCCCCTCTGATCAAGGTCAAGAACTGTGCTGATTTGAACCAGTTGGAGTTGGTCATCAGACACGAGAATAAGTACTTGAATCTAGAAAGGTCTCCTAATCTATGGTTATTTGTAAACTAGGAGCCCAGCGCAATTTGAAATCCCGAGGCACCACCCTGCCTTGACACCCCAACCTGTCCATGCAGAGCTCCAGCGTGCTTGGCCCAGCCCCTAAACCCTCTGGCCTTCTCTGGCTGCTTCAAGCCCTGCCCTCAGTCCCTCCAGTTGCATAGGGCTGGTCCCGCCTTCTCTGGGCACCTCCCCGCTTCCACCCCGTCTCTGGAGCAATGCCCCAGCTAATATGCTAATGACCTGGTCGTTATTCGTTAAGGCGTATTGGCTATTAGCATATTAGCTCTTTATTAGTAAAGACTAGAGGCCCGGTGCACAAAAATTTGTGCACTTAAGGCGTATCGGCTATTAGCATATTAGCTCTTTATTAGTATAGATTGGATTCAATCTTGCAAATTTTTTTTGGTAAATTTTATTAAATGTATTGATTAAAATCTTGCAATTTTTTTTGGTAAATTTTATTAAATGTATTGATTAATAAAATTATGTAGGTTTCAAGTGTAAAATTCTATAATGCATTATCTGTATATTACATTGTCTGTTTACTACCCAAAGTCAATTTTTTCATATTTTGCAAAATTTAGGGTGAGGAATTAGGAACTACATGCCATAAACTTAATAAGTGCTATACCTTTGAACTCTGTGGCTGCTTCTACTGATTCCGTCTATAAAGAGAGTCCCTTACCAAGAAAGAATAATAAGATTTTTTAGTCTTTGAGAAATATCAGCCACCCCCATGCAAGGGAAACAGAAAAAAAATTAGAGGTATTACAGAAGAAATTACATTGGTATAAACTTAATAAATGTATAGCACATGGTTCATTTTCGGTCTTTTAATCAAAAAGCATCATCTTGCATTACTGAATGTTTGTGAATTATACACACGTAGCCTACCTACCTGTGTATCTATCGTGCCAAGAATCAAATACCTCTCTTTAATACCACTGTCTCCATTGTCTGTCCTCTTCCTTTTTCTGGTAGTTTCATCTGTTGCAAATGTAGCCTTGCGGGCTTTTATCTCCTCTATTCTCTACTCTGCCCCATCCTTTTAATTACCCAAAGGCGTATAATGTTTATAATTATGTCAGAACTGTATGGAAATTTAGAGCTTATATAGTATATTTTCCAAAGTAGAACCCGAAGCCTAGAAAAGTTAAGACTTGCTCAAGGTCATTCAATTTGTGACAGAATTTATCAAAGTCTTTGAACTCAGATTTGAGTTTTATTTTTACTGTTTCAGGCTACACTACTTCTCTTAGCCCTTATGTGCTCCTCTTCATGCAGCATAATTGCTGACAGAAAATTATTAAGCATGTAATTTGTTGATAATGTGGTCTTGGGCATTATACGAAAAATTACATAAACCTAATTTCTACTATCTCATAATTCAGACCAGCAGTCCCCAAGGGCATAAGGAGAGAGAAGAGCCACTAAAAATTATTTTAGGAATGCATGGGCATAATTATTGGGAGGTTATGCTGGCCTTTAGGAGAAAGTGGACATACATTGTAATGTGCAGTATATAATGTGCAGTAAAGAATCATCCTGTGTACTTCACAATTGTTAAAATTCCACTGGATGTTTATGAAGATGTTTTTAAGTTTATTATTTTCCAAGTGTTCAAAGTCAAATTTGGTGTTACAAACAATTTTCTGAAATGATTTAATAATCATTAAATATTATAGGAATGTAATTCCTGTGCACATCAAGGAATCATTATACTTAGTTCTGTTAGGAATTTTATCAAGAGTTGATTCCCATTTTGGAAAATCCCATCCTTAGAGCAATGCTGCTGCTCTTGGTATTGTGTCACTGGCACACTTTTTCTGTATCGGTCTACATTTGTTTGTCACCTGCAAAAAATATATAATTGAAGAGACTTGGGGATCCTTTGAATAGACCTAGATCCAAAGATTTTGAATTGGTAGAAACACAAAAATCTCACCAAATTTCACTAATAAGATTGTTTTTAAAATAATTCATTTGATTGCCATACCACATATTAATTTAAACAAATATTTTATTGCACAATAAGAAATCTATTTTGTGAAAATTATTTAAAATTATTTATTTTAGAGTTTTCTGTTGTTTTCAATATTACTTTGATATCATCTCAAATGTCATCTACCCTCAATTTCCCTATAAGCTCTTAGGCTGCTAGGATTTTGTTGTTGTTGTTGTTTTTATATCCATT
>NW_005371503.1:382318-443758 GCF_000412655.1 Myotis brandtii
TCTATGAGTTTTCAGATGGAGAAAGGAGGGTATTATAAAATATTTATTATAAAATGGAAAGGTTGATTATGATAGAATTGAGAACCTCTGATTTAGATATTTGATATTGTTATGTGTGCATGTTTAGCTTGCCTTCCAATTAGACCAGTAGTCAGAAAAGTATAACCTACAGGTCAAATCCAATCTGATAATAGTTTTTGTATAGCCATGAGCTAAGAATGTGGGTTTTTAAAAAAAAAATATTTATTATAAAATGGAAAGGTTGATTATGATAGAATTGAGAACCTCTGATTTAGATATTTGATATTGTTATGTGTGCATGTTTAGCTTGCCTTCCAATTAGACCAGTAGTCAGAAAAGTATAACCTACAGGTCAAATCCAATCTGATAATAGTTTTTGTATAGCCATGAGCTAAGAATGTGGGTTTTTAAAAAATATTTTAATAGTTGAAGAAAATTAAAAGAATAATATTTTATGACATTTGAAAATTATATGAAATTCCAAATACTAGTATACTATCTATCAATAAAATTATATTAAAACTCATCCATGCTTATTTTTTTATGTATTGTGCTGCAATAGTTACTTTTGAGCTGCAATGGCCAAGTTGAGTAGTTGCCATACAAACTGTAGGGCCAGAAAGTCCTAAAATATTTACTGTCTGGCCCTTTATAGGAAAAGTTTGCCAACCTCTGCGCTAGACTGTCAGCTTCCCTTTTCCTTCTGATGGAATATCCCATTCTGCCTAATAAATCCTATTTATTTTTTAAAGACCTAGTTCAAGTGATGCTCCTCTTTAATGTTTTCTGGTCTGTTTTAGCTCACAAACTTCTACTTAACATGGTGTCCTGCACAATGAGCAAACCACCTTGCATTGTGGTTATGTGTTTCCTTCTCAGTCTCCTGATTAGAGAGTGAGATTTCTCATATGCTCATCATAGAACTTAACTCACAGCAGCCATCTGTTCAGTCACCTCTTTGTGACATTTCCTGAAGTATTATTATTAAATTATATATATGGACGCAGGCTTGTCAGCAGCATCTGTGGCTGTGGAGTGGAAAGGCTGCATCTGCTTTATTTTTATGTCTATCTGCTTCGCTAACTAAATTTCATGAGAGTGTGACCTATGTATTTACAATTATTTCCCAGAACCTGGCATGTAGCGATAGGTCAATAAGTTGCTCTTAAGTTCTGAATGAATGTTAGCATAAGGCCTTGTATATAAAGGTACTTAATCAGATTTGGATTTAATTTTATAATTATCATTATTACTAATTATGCAAGTGCATTAAGATCAAAAGGGAAATCTATCCTTACAGTAGCTTGATTTAATAACAAACAGATTGTAACAACAATTTAACATAGATTTATCATTTTATTTATTTCTCTTCTATTTAGTTTTACTCAGATTCTTATTCTCATCTATGGTGCTGTTAAAATGTTGGAATCACTGTTCACAAATTGGTTCTACATTCAAATGGGTCATGATGTTCAATGATGAGAGGAATAGTACTTAACTTTGAGAGGACAACAAGAAAAAAAATCTGATTCTACACTTTCTTTGTCTAATTTAGAAGTCCCTTATTCTCTAGAAGGTTGAAATAATGTCCTGAAATATTATTTTATAATTAGTTTCTGTACAACCTATTGTAGAATGCACAACCTTTCTTTTCCATCATTTTTGCTATTAAATATAAGTGCTCAGAGTACAGTAGCTGGCACACCACCATATTAAAAAATCCAAAATTGAACAGATTTTTATTTTGAAAGGCTGTGCTAGTTAATGGTCAACATTGATTGTTATAGTTTTTTAGTAAGTACTTTTTTCTTTAAAAATAAACTAAAGAGTCCTGGCAGGTGTGGTTCAGGTGGTTGGGCATTGTCCAGTAAACCAAAAGGTACTGGTAGGATTCCCAGTAAGGGCACATGCCCAGGTTGGAGGCTTGATTCCTGATGGGGAACGTGCAGGAGGAAGCTGATCAATGTACTCATGCATCAGTGTTTCTCTCCCTTCCTCTCTCTCTCTCAAAATCAATAAACTATTCTTTAAAAAAAAAGAAGTTTCCTTGAACTTACATGCATATATGCATAAACCATGGGCATAGATAATAGTGTGGTAAGCCTGGGGATGGGGTGAAGTAGAGGGAGTCAAAGGGGGGAAAGATGAGGGACATATGTAATACTTTGAACAATAAAGATAAATATTAAAAAAAAGAGTGGGAAGGAGACTTCTCATTTAAAAAAATAAACAAAAAAAGACTCATAGACACAGACAAGAAAAGGATGATTGTCAGAGGGAAGAGGGGTGGGGGGAAGTAGAAGGTAAATGGGGGATAGATGGTGATGGAAGGAGACTTGACATATAATACAACTAGAGGCCCGGTGCACAAAATTTATGCACTGGGAGGAGGGATTCCCTCAGCCTGGCCTGCACCCTCTTGCAATCCAGAACCCCTTGGGGGATATCTGACTGCCAGTTTAAACTGGAGGTCGGACCTCCCTCTCACAATCCAGGACTCTGGCTCCTAACTGCTCGCTTGCCTGCCTGCCTGATCACCCCCTAACCACTCCGCATGCCTGCTTCATCATCCCTAACCCCTCTGACTGTCTGCCTGATGGCTCCTAACTGCTCACCTGACTGCCTGATCACCCCTAACTGCCTCTGCCTGCCTGATCACCCCTAACTGCTTGCCTGTCTGTATGATCACCCCTAACTGCCTCTTCCCTGGCCCGACTGTGGCAGCTTTGTCCAGAAGGATGTCCAGAATGACGTCCAGAAGGTCCTTAGGCTGTCCAGTCTAATTAGCATATTATGCTTTTATTATTATAGATATACAGATGATGTATTGTACAATTGTATACCCTGAAACCTTTATAATTTTATTAACCAATGTCACCCCAATAAATTCAATACAAAACTAAATTAAAAAATAAAAGTATATAAATGAATCCTAGATTTATATTACTTTTAAGAATAATTAGCAAATATATCTTCTGATAGACTGGGAAGATAATCTTACAAAGCACTTTTTAATTCTGTTTGTACATTGGTCATTCATTTCTTTGACCTATTTTATTTGTTCTCTTTCACACATATTATTGCACTTAATTGTGATATTTTAGTTTTTTACTTTATTTTTTAGAGTAGTTTTAGGTTCACAACAAAATTAAGTGAAAAATACTTGTGATATTTTCTAATTCTCTATTTTCAACTTTAAAGTTTTTTTTAAATAAAAATAAAAACTAGGTAATTATAAATTATCTTAGTTTAAAGGTGAGCATTTATTCTATTTAAAATAATTTTATTATGTATTTTTAAGTATTTTTATTGATTTCAGAGAGGAAAAAAGAGTAAGAGCAAGATAGAAATGTCAGTGATGAGAGAGAATCATTGATTGGCTGCCTCTAGCATGCTCTCCATTGGGGATCTAGCCTGCAACCCGGGTATGTGCCCTGATCAGTAGTCAAACCATGACCTCTTAGTTCATAAGTTGACGCTCAACCATGAACCATGCAGACCAGGCTTATACGTTTTTGATGTGGAAATAATACAAGTTTATGGTAAAAATATTATAAGCTAATCATATGTTTGAGAAATTCAGAACACCTACCTTTCACCTAGAGCTAATCAGTTAATAATTTGATATCTTTTTACTTTTTAAAATTGTCTCTGAATATGTATCCTCAGAGAAATATATTATATTTTGTAATAATGCATGTTCACAGATGTATCCAAATATGAAGTATTGTTTATATGTCTGTTACAAGTTAAAAATATAAAACTGTATTGCTTTTTAAAATTAACATCATATTATGAACATTTTCCTAAGTTAGTAAAGTATTTTCTTTGTTGATAGAATTTTCAACAACTGCCAAATATCCTCATTTCTACCAAAATTCATATCGTTGGATATTTAGGTTATCTTATTTTATTATTATTATTAATGTAAAAAACACTGAACTAAGCATTGGTGTACATAAACTTTTGACCACATTTCTCATGAGAACATATTTTCAGAAAAGGATTCACTAAATCAAGAATATGAATATTTTAAGCCTTATAATATTTATCTAGTCATTCAGTCAATTTTCATTCAATAATTAATTATTAAGTAGTTAGTTCCCGCATGCCAAAACACTGTGTAAATCAATGAGGATATAATGGGAAAAAAGAAAAGATTGATTCCTTCTCTTTAGAGCTTAGAGTTCATTGCCAAATTTCTTCTAAGAAGAATTTACAAATTTATAGTCCTCCCATTCCAGAAATTTATGAACATGTCTTTTCCCTGTACTCATGATGTTTTTATCTTGTAAAAATTTTTCTAAATCTGGTAGGCTAAGAATTGCATGTCATTGCTATTTTAGTTTGTTTTTATTTGTTAATGAGGATGAGTACTTCTCATGTGATTGTAATTTGTCATTTTTATCATAACTATGACAATAATAATGCCCAGTTGACAATTTAATACATGCTTAGTTTGTAGGTAGAAGGAAAGAAGGAAAAAGTTATACAAATAGGTAATTAGTTCCTATTTAAAAGTCCTGGTGAAAGAAATTTTCACCTATCCTATTTAGCAGGGTGGTTCCTAATTATCTTCATAAGTGATCTATGTGCCTGTCTCTCCTGTCACCGTAACTGTTTTGTGTCTGTTCTTTTGAAGAAAGAGAGCTGAATGCTCTTCTTTTTACACTGACATAGGTGAGCAAGATCAAATTGAGCGACAGATAAAATGGTAATTAGCATAACAGACAGAATTAGACAGGCCATCTGACTGTGTCAATAGAGAGTTTGCTGAGGAGTGCAATATGGATGTTAAATTGACAGTGAGGGAGCTTAAAGAGGAAAAGTGAGCTAACTGATCAGATGGGAAAGGGAATTATTCTGGAAATCTCCATGTTGTATAGTATGTTTATATAGATATAAGAATTTTATGAACTTTTTATGTAGATCTACTCAAGGTTGATTTTGTGTCCACATGTCTTAAAATGCATGCAGTCCTTCCCTAAAAGTCAAAACCATACTAGCTAGAGTGATTGTATGAAATTGTATCCCTTAAAAACACACTGTTATTACAGTGCCGATGCCAATGTTTAGAATTAAACTTGTACATGCAACAACTCTATGGACTCCTCTCATGAAGGCTGGGCATCCTCTGGCTGTTCTAAAAACAACTGTAGCCAATCTGTCACTAATGTGAGGATGGCTATTTTTTAATATGGAGAAAACATCGTTTTCCAAGGAATTAATGGAAAAGTGACAGATTGAGAATTCTAAGTAAATTGAGGACAGAAACTCATCTGAGTTTATGAAAGAGCCCAGCACAATTGGGATTTTCTTGTAGGCTTATGATTATTATTTTCCCAATCACTGACTAAAAAACAGATGAATAACAATTAACATTATGATCCCCATTCCTTACCTTGCAGTTTACTCAGAGCTTTCAGACTATTTTTAATTACTTTTCCTCTTCCTTACCCTGCACTGCTATTAAACCTGTTTTATAATTCACTTTTTACCAGGCCAGAAAATCAGGAAGTCAGCAGCAGCACCATCACCTTTCTACTCCCAGAGCCCTCACTCCTTAAATGATGACTAGTTGACAAAGAATTCTATCAGAAAGTGCCTCAAATATTTTCCCTTTTTATGTTCCCCCTCTCAGTGCTTGAGTATAGATGTATATTATCATTCACATTAGCTATTTGCAATAACCAGTATCCTCCCAATCTAGGTGTTTTTGTTGCCAAACATATCTTCACACTCAGTTCTGTTTGTAACGCTCACTCATAAATGAATTAACAACCCGAAATAACTTAAAGTAGTGCTTCACTTTAAGTGTAATTGACTTCTGGAGAAGGAAAGTATGTCTGGAAATGTTAATGGGTGGTTTATGTTGGATTACACGTGTTAAGCAGTTGTTTATTTTTTATTATAAAAGTTTTCAAAACCCTTGGTGTTCTATATCTCCTGAGGGCAGGTCAAATATGTGGAACATCTCTTAGATGTGTGTGATGATGTAATCCCTTTTTCATGGATATATATTTACCAGTATCTCATGAAACACAATTTTCCAAATACTCATTTACAAAATTTGATTTCCTAGCAGAACATTTAAAGTTGTCTTAAATTTAGCTCCAACCTGCATTTCTAACCCCATCTCCAGCTACTTCTACTGTATTCTAGTCACACCCACCCATTCATTGTTTCTCTGAAGCCACCATGCAGTGTCCAATCTAATCTTTTTAAAAATTACTGATTATTGATTTTAGAGAGCAATAGGAAGGGAGAGAGAGAAAAAGAAAAACATGGATTTGTTGTTCCACTTATTTATGCACTCATTGGTTGATTCTTGTATGTTCCCTTACTGGGGATCTAACCCACAACCGTGACATATCAGGATGATGCTCTGACCAACTGGAGCTACCCAGCCAGGGCAATGGCAAGTCTTTTTAAAATGTCTTCCTCTCTTTATCATAACTCTCCATATCCCAGTGTTTGATTATCATTCAAGAATCATCTCAAACGTTATCTTTGTTAAGGCTTCCTTTCTCTGTGTTCTCACAGAATGTGGTACATATACCTGCTTTTCATTTAGCATCGTGATGGCTTACCATGTTGGAAGCTTTGAGCGAACACAAACCATGCTTTATTTATTTCTGTATCATTAGTGCTAGGATAGGGCCTGACATATTTTCTGAATGATTGAAAAATGGTATCTTTGAAAGTTGGTAGGGAGGTGACAGTATTGTGTTAGGCAAGGCATACTGAAGAAGTACTTCTTTTGATGATACCTTGATTTATTCCCTGGATTACTCATTTTGTCTCTTTGAAAACCAATTTTGGGTCAGTTGGTTGGGTTTCATTCATGCACCTAATGGTTGCTGGTTCGATTCCAGGTCAGGGCACATGCAGGAGGCAACTGATTGATGTTAAGCCCTCTTGTCAATGTTTTTTTCTCTCTCTCTTTCATGTCTCTCTCCCTCTCCTTTCCTTACTTTCTATAAACCAATAATTATAATTTTAAAAAATTGTAGGGAAATAAAAAGAAAGAAAATCCAGATAACCTTTCTGATAAGTATCCAGAGGGAACTGGGACTAAGAAACTGACTCAGACTGGGAAAAAATATATGATATCAAATTATGTAAAAATCATTTATATAACTGAAAAAATATAATTGTCAGATGAATTAAAACACACAAGTTCATAAAATTTATTTGTTTATTCAGTCACAAAGATTTATTGATCATCTATTATATAGAAATTTGAAAATATAGCAGTAGATACAAGCCTTTTTCTAGAAACTTAAAAATAGCAATAAATACAACAGGTAATATTTTCTAGAAACTTGAAAATAGCAATAAATACAACAGTTAATATTTTAAGCTTACATTCTGGTTGAGAAATACATGAAATTAACAAGTAAACAAAAAATATTACTTCTGATGGTGATGTACTATTAAAAAATAAATGAGGGCAATGTGATATGGAATATAGGTTGGTGGAAGGGGAACTACTTTGGATAAGAATGTAAAATAAGGGAAGGTCTTAATGAGGAGGAGACAATTGAGTTGATATTTGAAAAAATCAATAGCAATCTTTAGGTGATGTCACAAATTAAAGAATAGCATATTTGATATGTTCCTTCAATAGTAGAAGGCTGGTATAGAGGGGAGAGAGTGTGGAGAAAGGCAGGGAAGGTGTTCAGAGTGTTAGGTAAGGCCAGATCATGTAGATTTTGGAGACTATGGGAATAAGTCTGAATTGTATTCAGAGTTCAAACAGAAGCCATTGGATTTTTTAGAATAAGGCTATGACATAGAGAGATTGAGCTATGGAGAGAAGATAATGGAAGGAGGGATACTAGTTAGAATGCTATATAGCAGTACTTCCAAGGGAGAGGTAATGATGGCTGGACTCAGATAGCAACAGTGGTGTTGGAGATCCACTATATGGATTAAGGGTATATTTTTGATATAGAGCAAAACAAAGGATTAACCAGTGTGGGTTTCTTTGTGGCAGAATATGACAAAATAAGGCAGTTAAGAAAAATAAAAGAAGTCCAGGGTAACTTCCAAGTATTAGGTTTCTCTCTTTAGAGTCCAAACATCTTCAAAATTTGTTAATTATTTTTTTAAAAAAATATATTTTATTGATTTTTTACAGAGAGAAAGGGAGAGGGATAGAGAGTTAGAAACATTGATGAGAGAGAAAGATCAATCAGCTGCCTCCTTCACATCCCTACTGGGGATATGCCCACAACCAAGGTATATGCCCCTGACTGAAATCAAACCCGGGACCCCTCAATCCACAGGCTGACGCTCTATCCACTGAGCCAAACCGGTCAGGGCAAAATTTGTTTATTATTTAATTCAATGTTCATACTCCTTTCCACCTAGTAAATTCCTAGATTGGTAAGCAAAGCTTGCCTTGTTGACTTTTCTTTTTCTTTGCTTTGCTTCTTGATCCATAACATCCTCTCAAACTTTTGATTAATACCATTTTTCTTTAGAAAGAAAATATATTTATTTTGATGGCTGGATGTTCTTTCATTCCTTTATGGTTACTTTGCATGACTGAGTTTTGATCTTATAATGTCAATCATAGTTTACCTCACTTTTAAGTTGGAAATTTAAGGAATACCTTAATAAAGCCCAGATGCTAACCACAGGGCAAAGGATCATGGCTCACCAAATATCCAAATATTGACCTTCCACTTTCTCTTCAGCTCTGGCCTTAACCCTTCCCTCTAATACTTTAATGAGAAAGATATTTGTAATATCTCACTTAAATACGTTGAGTGATGAATATCCTTTATCTAGGAAAATCTCTAGATAAAAAGAGTTTGAGTAGGATGCTAAGAAGGAAGCAAAAGTAATCATTTGACTCTACTGAAAGTATTTTGACTTTTTAGAGCATATGGTTCAAGCATATGGTCTCCCTCTTTCTCCCTACATTTCTTACTTTTCAGTTGAACTATGAAATCATGAGAACATTCCTGAACACCATTTACTAGGGTCATTAAAATTTGCCCCAAATATGAATACGATGGTATAGGAATTTGAAACCATTTAAAATGGAATCCTGTCTCCTTCCTTACAATTTAGCTTCAAGTAACAAAATAGTACTACAGGCATTTGCCAATTATTCTAAATCTTTCATTTTATGAGTTGGTAATTATTATTTTGCTGATGAAATTCTAAGATTTTTTGAAAAACAAACAAACCAACCAACCTATTTTTCTAAGAATTCTTCTTCCTTTAATCTACATTTTGATTTAAAGACAGTAAAGAGTGAGTTGTATTTTCGGGAATAAGCTTTAGCCACAGGGAACAGATATTTCCATCGTTCATTCGAGACCAATTGACTAAATTGATGTAAAAATTGATAAGTCATATTTTGTCTTATCTGAAAGTATCCTCTTATCATGAGATGCCCATAGCTAGCATGGCAGCAGCTTGGTATAATGTCCATTATCCCATCAGTGAAATTACTGTATTGTAGACTCTGTTCTGTCATTGGCCTTGACAATACATGAACAATCTTCTAAAGAGGTTCTTGTTTCAGATCAGTGTGTAACTCTATATTGCAAGGGCCATGATTTAATTCATACGTCAGCAAAAATCATAGTGTCAGGTGATGTTCAGTGATCTGTTTCTTCTAACTTGGACTCATGCTTGAATTTCACAGCTCAGAGGAGAGCGAATGAGTGTACTGCTGTGGAAAGATACAGACCTGGAAATCAGGAAACCTGGGTTCTAGTAGTTGGCTCTTTGAATCTCAGCTCTTTGAATCACCTTAGCGAAGTCTCAGAATCTTAGTGTCTTCATATCAACTTCATAGATGGTTAGACAAATGAAAAACATGGTTAATATGTTTCACTGTGTCAACTCTGATTGATTCACGATGGTTGTATACACCATTGTGCTAAGATGGCGAGGCTACATCAGGGTCCCTTAGAAAATAATATGGTGAAAATTAGCATAGTTATTCATGAATAAGAAAAAAAAAGGGAGCAGCCTAGATCTGTAGTTTCTTTTATAGATGTGGTATACAATGAGGCTGCGTGCTTTATTAGAATGACATAATTACAATAAATTATAATAATAGCTATAATTTGTGAAGGGATTTGTATATGCCATTATTTTTATTTAACCTTAAAATGTCATAGGGAGGCAGGTCATTTTATTTCTATTTTATAAATGAAGTTTTAGAAGAAAAGTGGTTTGCCCTAATTGACACCATTAACAAGGACCAGATTTATAGTTGGAACTTGGTCTGACCCTAAAAGGTCACTCCCTCCATTGTGCTGAACTAATTCACATGTAAGCTGCTTTTGTTGATACTGACTTAATTTCTGAGAGTCTGATAAGCATGGAGTGGTCAGAAAACTAAACTTATTTAGGTCAGCATATAGCTCAAAAAATAATGATTATGGATGAGGTTTTGACAAACTTAATAGGATTAGGGAAGAAATAGGGAAATAGTTTTTAGAATAATTTACTTACAGCTCTCTGGGAAGTTCTATTTAATACTCTTTTCTTCTTACGGTGCCATCATTTTGTAATGGGAGTCAATGTCTCAAAAACTGGAATGAGAAAAGCTTTTTAACTTCCTTTGCAATTTGGAAGACAATTGAACATCATTGGAGGATAACCCCCACTCCCAAGCTGAGGGTCCAGTGTTGCTGCCACAGTTGTTCTAGCCAAGGGACAGATCTGTCACTTACCTAACACCATGGTAACATCCAATAAGTCCTCAATAAATAATTGCTGAATGAAGTATAATGGTATTGTTTCCCTAAGTTTCATCTCTTATTTCTGCAATAGACAACAAGAGATGTTCTTCAAAAGGCTAGCTCGGTTTACCTTTTTTAACTTAGGCATAAGCACTTTAAGATATAAACCCATACTGCTCAGTCAATTAAAAACAGAGTGCTTGTTTAGCAAAGTGATCCTGGGCCAGAGTATGGAGGGTTAGACTGGCAGCGGTGATTTCCAACCCTGCTCTGTATTCACAGAACTTGCCTCCTCTATGGTTGCAGGATTACATCATTAGATGAGTCATGTAATGTATTGTCTTTCCTGAGCCCTTTCTGCCCTGATCTGTTATACAGGTGCTATTACATGCATATTCTGTTTTTGATGTTAGTAATGGTGGAGCATGGAGGGAGGGAGAAGGTGGTGTTAGATACAAGGCTTGTATCCTCAATTTTTTTTTTCCTGCAGAACATCTACCCATTACATGATTGGTGAAATTTGGCTTGTCTTTTAGACAGTGTTTTTTAAATTAGGTATGATCATTTGTGATGAGTTCTAGATTGTTCACATAATCCTCTTCATTTCAGCAACAGCTGAGCTCCTATTGGATCTCCCATTATATGTAGCACTCCCCCACCCCCTCAGGCCTTTATGCTATTTTAAAATTTTGCTTTCAAAGTAAGGTATGTTGGCCTTTTGTCTTACACTTTTTGGATTCTAAGGGAATTTAGAGATCCATAGTGCATCAATTACTAAATCTAAAGTCAAGGATCTTGCCTGCACTGTTGAAATAGTCTTTAAATTGGCCTTTAGTCTCCAATGTATCACATAATCCATCTCCTTCAAGCTGCCAGCATCTTCTAATACCCCCTCTTCCCACCAAATGCCTTGTCATTCGCCTGCTTAAAATGCATTAATGACTCCACACTCCTTGTGGGACAGTCCAAATTTCTTATAATGACTGAGAAGCCCCTATAACCCATTCATTGACCAAATTTAAACCTTAAAATCAGTTTTTCCTCCTTTCTCCTTCCTAAAACAAAAAGGTATTACACTGTGAATACACTACGCACTCTCTTGGTTCTAAAATGTCACACTCTACCAAGTTTGAGGAGGCTCAATAAATACCACGTTTTAAAATCTTAATATTAAAACAAGATAAAATAGTGGTGCCAGAGTTTTTTAAGTTGGACTTACTATTGATAAAAGCTAGATCAGAGGAAATGGCTATAGCAGGTAGTCAAATGGGCCTGCCAACATCCTCTGAATTGGAGTTACTCTCCACGCCCAGCTGTCAGCTTGTCCTGCACAGGCACAGCCTGCCTTGCTAAGCTCGTCTTGTAGTGAAAGGAGATGCAACGGCTATGCAGGCTGAGCTGGCTCCCAAGAGGAGGAGTGAGCTGAGGATGCTCAGTTCCTTTTTTCACACTTACCCAGCATGAAACTCCCTTCTCCTTCTGGGGATGGCAAAGGAGACTCAGAGGATTCCATTGGCAAAGTCTCTCCATTCAAAACCATGAGAGTGAAGAATAACCTACCTCATAGATGTTATTCTGAGCCGAGGAAACCCTTTCCTCCCTGGTCTTTCTGCAGAATTCCGGCCACATCCAGACTTAGTGACATTGCTTTTGGTCTGTAGCTTTTCTAAGACTACTATTCCCCACCTTCCCTGAGACCCATTTAACCATGTCATTTCCGATACACTCCATATTCATATGATGTCAATGTAATGAAATGATTAACTACTGTATGGAATCCTTAAGGGCAAGAGAGCGTTATGCTTCACCAGTGCCTAAGAATGAGTTTAAAACCTTGTGGGTATTTAATAATAGAGAAGAATCATCTTAACTAAATACTTCACTAAAGGAAATTAGGTGGAGGTAACCTACTCCAAAGGCTGCCCACTACGTGCTAGGAACAGGGCTGGGAATGTATCCCCATTAACGCACCTAACCTGAACAACACCCTGAGAGGCTGAATATATTATCCCCATTTTACAGATGAAGGAGAGGTTCCCCAGAACTTTTTCTGAATAGCTGTGGAGCTGGTATCCAAACCCAAGTTGGCCTATTATTCTTAGGTGAACCCTTACACCCCCCTAATCATTGGGTCATCTGTAGACTCATATTATTTTTCAGAATATGAATCAAACAGATAAAGGTCATATGATGAGGAGAAAAACTCACACTCAAATGGTTTTTAGTTTTGTTTAATAAGATGATTATAGAATAAATTTAGGAGAGAATAAATCTAGAGGTTAGCATTTTAATATTGACTTTTAAATATATTTAATGAGTGGATCACATGTCCCATATCATTTAGAATATATAATGTAAATTATACCACACATGAATGAGTAGCCCAGAATTTAGACTACAAGTTAACTGTCCATCAAGATGTTTAATTGTAAGATCTGTGTATTGCCATTTAGTCTAATTTTGGAAGACTCTTTATTTTCCTGACTTTATTCATTTTGTATTATCTTGAGCATAGTTTTTCACCTTACACCTGATGGATTTATTTCTTTAATCTGGTATACCTGATTACACCCAGCTGACTTCCAATCATTTTAATCAAGGCTCAGTTGTATGTGATCAAATCTTCCTCATATTCAAAATTCTTGAAGTGAACTATGAGGAATTATGTGATTTCCTTAGACCATTTACTGAGCTGGTTGCTAACAATTCTTTTTTGAGATGAAACAATATTAACTGACACATACCAAATGCTGTGTTCCAAAGTATCCTGCTAAGTGCTATATATGCACTTAGAAATCTTCACGAGAACCATGTGGGTTAGTCACTCGTCTTCCCCATTTTTAGATGAGACAACAAAACCTCAGAGAGTTTAAGCAACTTACCCATGGCAACAGCGAGTGAGTGGCAGCCTTAGAATGCAAACGTTGGCTGACTCACTCTCAAACCTCGCATTTTTACCACCGTGAGACCAAAAGTATAATTGCCATTTTCTGGAAGCTGAGCAATGTCTTTGGAAAGAGACAAAATTGAATTTAATTCTGTCTCTACAAATAACAAGCTTTGAGACCCTAGATATGTCACTCAATCTCTCTACCACTTCCTTTATTTGCCCATTCAATGAGCACAATGCCTATATCATGGACATACTTTATTATTAAAAGACCTAGTAAAAATAAGAAAGGAAAAAGAAAAAAGCTAGTACACAAGGAACTTAATGCCGTATTGGTACTTGTTGGATGTTCAATAATAGCTAAGTCCCGTTTTTTCCCCTCACACAGAAAAATAATCACTCCTTATGTTTCCAAAGCGTTTCCACACTTTTTATTTGAGGCCCTAGGATCCTTGTGATGACAGGAATTATAATTCCTATTTTAAAATAGAGAAAAGAAATGCTCAGGAAAGCCAAAAGGCTTAGTTTTAGTCATACATACACTGTAAGGAGAGGAGCAAGGACTTTCTATTTCTCACTCCTTTTTATTACCCAATATTTTGCCTCTTGGAAAAACAATTGAAGGCACAAAGGAGAGGATGTCAATGGAATTTAAAAAGTGTCTCTCTGAAAAGATATTTTGCAAAGAATAGTTGCTCAATCTTCTATCCCTCCTTTCCCCGGGAGGCAAAAATGTAGAAAGAACTCTCTCAGGAAGGGAGAGTTAGATCCATCAGGAAGATTGTGCCCTAGCTCAGTGAAGGCCCTGATCTGAGTTGACATCTAATTGTATTTGCTTATTTCAGTGCTGCAGATACTCAGCCTTTAGTGAAAGCTGTTCTGTAATAGTACATTAAAAGGTTGCTTGTGGGTCTGGATCTTGGGGTCATGGCTCACTTATTTAGAAGAATAACTTGCTTCTGCGGCCTCTGAACTAGAAAGTTTACTCTTTTTATTCATAGTAAGAGTGGGAGTTGCAGCCCTGACTGGTTGCTCAGTGGTTAGTGTTGGCCTGTGGACCTAAGGGTTTTGGGTTCAATTCCATGTACCTCGGTTGCAGATTTGATCCCCAGCCCCGGTTGGGGCATGTATGGAAGGCAACCCAATCAATGTGTCTCTCTCACATCGATCTTTCTCTCTCCCTCTCCATCCCTTTCACTCTCTTGAAAATCAATGGAAAAAATATCCTTGGTGAGGATTAAAAAAAAAATAAAAAAGAGTGAGTGTGAGTCACATCACATTCCCCGTGGCCTGGGATGCAGAACCTATTTTTCTCTCTCCATAATACAAGAGACTTAGATTGCCATTGCTTTTTCTGATTCCCCAACGATTGGTGCTGTAATGTTTTTGGCTATTTTTGTTGTTGTTGTTGTTGTTTTCTGTATCAAAAATATTAAGTCAATAAAGGCCAAGGTTTGGTTGATTCCTATACTTTTTTTAATTCCCTCTCAATAGCTTGGGCCAATATTCTTTAATTCCAAGTCTGTAGCTTTACCATGAAAGTAAAATGACTGATTTTTGTCCCCCAATTTTTAAAAGTAAAACTCTTGTTACATGTGAAGAACTTAAAAATGAGAAAGCTAAGGGTTAACTTTTTAATTAGATATAATGATTAGAAACTCTTCATCACAGCAGTTTTTCTTTCATTATAGAAGGAGAGCTGGAGGTGTCCCATGAGGAGCAAGGGGTCCCAGTTCTATATCAGGCCACCTAACCCAGAGTTCCAGAGCCAGGAGAAGTCCCCATAACTTCTGTCTGTAAAAAATCAGGGGGGATTGTGGCTGAGTGAGACAGAGGGCTGCTGAAGTCCCAGGCAGTTCCTCTTAAAGGGACCATGCATGGATTTACTCAGACTCCCTCCCTCTGAGTTCCAGCACTGGGGCAGCAGCTTGAAAAGAACCAATAACATATGGGTAGGAACTAAACTGTCTGGCATCAGAACAAAATTTTGAAGGCCATAAGGGAGTGTCAAGAAATAAAGTGACTTAAAGCAAGGTCCTACAATCAAGATTACTCTACACAGCAAAGCTATAATTTAGAACGGAAGGGCAGATAAAGAGGTTCCCAGATAAAAATACAAAACAAAAAACTAAAGGAGTTCCTCACACCAAACCAGTATTACATGAAATGTTAAAGGGCCTTCTTTAAGGAGAAGAACAATAAAATGGTAAAGAGTGCATATCTATAAAAATAAAAAATACAATAAAAGTAAAGCTGGCAGTCTCTTGTTTCTTTTCAATTAGTGTTCACTGAAATGTTTTTAAACGAAATTAAAAAGGACATCAAGAAGCATATGACATGATTAAGGGCCTTGTTTTCTACTTTTTTTTTTAATGGGGAAAGATCACTACTTTAAAAGGAATTATAAAGTCCACAAAACATTATATTTCTGTTCATGAGTAATATTTAAGTCTCAGTACATTATAAAACCGAATATCACCGAAGCTTCACCCCACTGTAAATATTTGTAATCCCGATGTTAACTAACCTTTGATCATGTCAATACAGTTCAACAAAGTCAAATTTTCAGGGCTTATTTTTATGAAATTCATTATTTGTGTTTATGGTGCTGCCTTTCAACTTTGGAAGAGTTTACATGTCACTGTCTTATCTTCATAGTTTAGTTTTATGTTATTTAGTTTGTTTAATTTGGGGTTTTTCTATTCATACATTAACATTTTATGTACAATTTTGTTGGGGGGTGAATAGGCCTGGAGCTCATGAGTACTGAGGCTAAATGCTTTTGATGACTCTGAGACTTGGATTTATCTTTTTCTAGCCCAGAACCACCTAATTCTTGCAAGTAAATCTCAGCTGAACTCCCTGCAGCTGCAGTACTTACCTCTCCAGTTTTTAAAAAATAACTATAAATTTTCTTTCCATAATAAATGCCCTATCCTCATAGTATTTTACTGCCTAATGTGTCAAACAAAAATTTATCACCTTTACCTTGATAAATTGAAACCTTCTATACTTCCCCCTTCCTGAGAGCATTAATAATATTAATGACTAGAGGCCCAGTGCACAAATTTGTACACAGGTGGGGTCCCTTGGCCTGGCCGGCGATCGGGGTGATCGGGACTGCGGGAGGTTGGCCAGGGGAAGGGGCTGTGGGTGGTTGGCCAGCCAGAGGAAGGGGCCACAGGATGTTGGCTGTGGGAGTGCACTGACCACCAGGGGGCAGCTCCTGTATTGAGCGTCTGCCCCCTGGTGTTCAGTGCGTGTCATAGCAACTGGTCGACCAGTCGTTCAGTTGCTTAGGCTTTTATATATATGAATATTGACAATAATATTGATGATAGACAGCATTTATTTATTACTATTTATTTAATACTCTTGTGTTATAGGAAATGTTAGGTATAAATTATTCAATCCTTGCAGTAACCTTAGGAGATTGATAACATTATTAATTATTATTATTCACTATTTCCAAGGGAGGCAACTGAGACTTGGTGAGGTTAACTAATTTCCCCAAATTCACACAGTAAATAATTAATGATGCAGACACTCAGACACAATCATCTTCTCCACAGAATTTTTATTAATTGTTGTTTTTCCACTGTTTTCAAGCTTCATTATAATCAAGAACTGTCTCCCCTTTCTGTACTATTTTTTAACCAAAACTGCATTTCTTGACTTTTTTACCTAGTAATTGCCCCTTGCCTGGCCTAGTCAGCCAGGCTCAGCTCTTATTGACTCTCACCTCATCCCAAATATCTCATTACATAAACTGGAAACCTCAACGTCATTATTAATGTGGCTTTCTCCATCCATGTGAAATAGACAAGTGTGTGTGTGTGTGTGTGTGTGTGTGTGTGTGTGAGAGAGAGAGAGAGAGAGAGAGATGGAGGAAGGACAGGAGAGAAGTAGAGGTAAGGGAGAGAGAGAAAGAGAGGAACCCACAGGGGAAGGAAGAGAGACAGAAACAAAGAGATAGTTATGCAAATACTGACTAAAACATGCAGTTGCTTCCCATTGAGCTGTATTAATTAGAGGAAGGAATAGGGAGGACAAACTCATAGGGGACTTTATTTTAGGGCCACTTTGATATATTTTTAAAAAAATTTTCACTTTATTTTATTTTATTTTTCACTTTATTTTATTTTATTTTTTCCATCACCATTTATCCCCTCTATGCCCTCTTCTACCTCTCCCATCCCCCTCCACCCCTGCAATGACCACAATAGAGACAGTCTCATTTTGTATCTTAAACAATTTTCTGTGAAAATTCTATAGTGTTAACAGAGCAAAATAAATATTCATAAGAAGAACAATGCTTTAACCCTGGCTCTAAGTATCTAACTTTATTATTATAGGCACCTTTCTATCAGTCTAGGTCTCAGTTTCCTGTCTGTAAAATGGGCCCAGCCATTCCAGCTTCTTATGATTGTTGTAAGAATCAAATGAGATACTTAAAAAATGATGAAAATGCAATGGAAATTGGATTCTTTAGGTGCTTATGAACTACTGATATTAAACCTCTGATATATAGATAGAGCTTAGTAATGCACAAATATAGAAATATGTCTATTTAAGAAAGAGAGATAATTGCTAACAATTACTTGTTGGGTGTTTCTTTGTGCTGGTCACATTCACTGACTCACTTAATTCTCACAACAACTATATGACATAAATATTAGTATCAAGCCCGTTTTACAGATGAGGAAACTGAGGCCTAGAGTGCAGAGTAAGCTGATCAAAGTCACGCCATTATAAATCAGTCTAGCTAGTGTTCTAGCGCAGAAAATCTGACTCTAAATCTTGTACTCATAACTATTCTCTCTGCCTCTGTGTAGAGATGGGAAAACATAGGTGTTACTTGCAGAAGAAAAGGTACTTCAGTCCCCAGACCCTTGCTGCCAAATAAGGAGAATCCTGCATCACAGAGCCCACCAACATGGCTCCCCTCCATGGCTGCAGAGCCCTCTGTGTCAAGTTTACCTCTTAAAAGCGTGCTCTGCCTTCACTCAGCTCTTTCTTATTGGCTATGAAGACACTTAGGTCATGCAAATATATTTGTTTAAAAAAAAAACAATTGAGTAACTGTGCTGTATAGATCTTGTGTTTCAAAACCTTGGAGAATAGAAGTGCATTAGGCATGCCATTTAAAGGAATTTCTATTTCCAATTGAGATTTTTCTGCTTGGCTATACTCAAGCTGCATGGTAATAGAAGATAATTTTAATCAAGTACCCTTAGAAGTCTTTTCATGTGCTGGTTAACAATTCTGTGATGCCTTCATTAAGATCAGATTATCTTAACCTGGCATGTGATTGCTTTTCTCCAGATCCACAAGGCCAAGAGTACCATCAAAGCAAATTCACTCAGAAGAGCTATTGATTTTTTTCTCCTCTTACAGTCCTATTACAACAGGAGAAGCCCTAGCAAACTCCCTCCTATATTTAATATGCTGTGAGTTTTCAAAAGTATCACAGTGAGGCATCGTTGGAAGCTACCATGAGACCCTGAGCATCTCTGACCTTGTGATAGAGCTAAGTGCATATTACTGCTGCATAGATGCAATGAGAAGCTTGGAAGGGAAGAAGATAAAGTAATATGAGAAGGATAAAACAATGGTAATGGCAGTAAAATGATATATGTCAATAGAAGAAGTGAGGGTAATAAAACCTAGGTTCAAGTCCTATCCAGGTCTGCCATGTATCAATAGTATCATTTGTGTGACTGTCATTTAACCATTCAGTGTCTCTGTTACTTCCATTTAGAAATGGGAGCGCAAATTCTGGCTAAACATACTCCATATGATTTTTGTAATAATTGATTTCATTCATTTATTCAACAAATATTTATCAAGCACCTACCTCATGCTAGACACTATGTATATACAGCATACAATGATAAACAACTCTTCTCTATCCATAACGGGTAGTAAAACAGGAGGTTCAACAATAATCTAAAAATCACGTAGCTTTTCCTATGAAAAACTATGACAGAACATCCTGATCAAGGTCATGCATGGTTCTTAACTGAATTTAATTTTGTACCCCCTACTCCCCACAGGGTTCATTTGACAATGTCTAGGGACCTATTTGGTTGTCACCACTGTAGAGAGGGAGCCCTACTGGAATCTAGTGAGTAGAGGACAGCATGCTGCTAAGCCTCCTACATACAATGCACAGTGAACTCAGATTCGAAGGATAAGTAGGAGAGAATTTTGGAGAAGAGGTGGGAGAAAATTTGAGGCAGAGTAACGAGCATTTGCATAGGAACCAGCATGAGAACGAGCTTCATCATATCCTAGGTATTGGGAGCAGGCCTCGAGGCTGGGGCACAGAGAGGGGAGAGATGGCACAAGATGGCATTGGAGACAGGCAGGGTTAGAGCAGGCCTGGCCCAGAGGATCATGATGATGTGGATATCTGGGCTTCCTGAGATGAAGGCATGTGGCTTGAGCAAATGAGTGGAAGGAGCTGGGGTTTATTGAATAAGGAAATGAAAGAGAAGCAGGGGAAAGAGGATAAGAACTCGAATTTTGAAGGTGGTAAGTCCGACATGTCTGTGAAAAGTCAAAGTGGAGATGACCAGTAGGCAGCGGGATATGCAATTCAGGAGAGAAATCTGGGTAAAGAATAGAAATGAGGGAGCCATTGATATATTAATATTGAAATGAGGGAACACAGAGACAGTGAAAAATAAAGAGAAGAGAATTCCTAGTTGTGAAAGTGCTCTGGCCACCAAAATGTGCTCTGCAAAAACAAGAAATCCCTATTATCAACTGACAAGTACCATACTTTCCACATCATCCATTTATTTAACAAACCTTTGGTGTCTCTCATTATATGCTAGGCAGTATGCTAAGTCCTGGGGATAAACAGATAAATAAGAATCACACCTGCCCTCACAAAGAATCAAGAAAGCAAGTGGGAAAGAGATATATTAAGTTCTTACTACTGTCCCATAAATGAGCTCATATGGCCTCCTCCTGTCAGGAGAGCTCAGAGGAGAAGGGCTGAGGTCCCTTGAGGGGAAGAACATAAGGAAGACAGACATGATCTGTCTCATAGTTCTCTTCAAGTCAACCTTAACTCTGGCCTCAGGTTTCACATGCTGTGATCTAGAGTTCAGTAGAACTATGTTCAAACAGGACCCTGTGTCCTGCCTGCTTCAGTCAGCTTCTCTCTGATCACTTGCTTTCTCATCCTTATAGTAATGGATTTAGGATTCCAAAGACTCCACAGACTGAATGGACTAGCCTTCTGCTACAAGGACTCACGTCCCTTAAGCAGTATGACTGACTGCTTGATTGACTATAAAGTACAATTCTCTATTGCATGAATTTTGGTACACTACAGGTCATTTATGTCCTCTTAACTACTGCCTACAAGAAAGGGTCATTGACTTTTTCACCCTGTGCAGTCATGTGAGTCTTGTCCCATAGAAAAAGAAGCACCATTCTCTTTTAACTGGGAGAAAATGTGTGAGATGTGAGTTTTGGAAAATAGGAACCGTGGACAAATTCACTATAGATCTTTGAAAATACAGACTAATCTGGTAAATATGCTAACATGTGTTTTTGAAGTTTTAATAAGCTTTTATCTGTTTTAGATAAAATAGTAACATCAAGCAAACACTGAAAGAGTCGATGTTTTTGCAGGCACTGTGCTGGTGCTGACTGTACATTTGCTTTTCCTCCTGAAACTATAGTTTTGTGGGGGAGACCAGCAATAGAAAGGAGATAAATAAAGATATTTCAAACTAAGATGGGAACTTAGTTTGAAAACAGGGCTCAGGAAGGAAAAAAAAGGACGTTAGGAAGGAAACATACTTAGGCTAGAGCAGCGGTTCTCAACCTGTGGGTCGAGACCCCTTTGGCGGTCGAACAACCCTTTCACAGGGATCGCCTCAGACCATCCTGCATATCAGATATTTACATTATGATTCATAACAGTAGCAACATTACAGTTATGAAGTAGCAACGAAAATAATTTTATGGTTGGGTCACAACATGAGGAACTGTATTTAAAGGGCCAGAAGGTTGAGAAACACTGGGCCAGAGTGTGGGGGTAGTTAGGAAAGGGGAATCTGAAATTACCTCAATATTTACTGATCACTTGTCAAGTATATGTTGGGCCAAGAACTGGAAGATATAAATTTATCTTAGATATTAATTATTACTCTATTATGTAATTCTTGGATATATGAATAAAGTAAAATTAAATAGAATAATTTCATAAACACTAATAATGGTGCTGATTATGTGTCAGGCTCCACTATAATGTTTTACAAATATTATTTCACATTTAATCTCCAACAATCCTATGAGATAAGTACTGTTATAATCTCAATTTTACAGATAAACTGAAGCAAAGAGAAACTAAAGGGCTTGTCCACTGTCACATGCCTAGTAAGTGGTGAAGCAAGTTCCATTAGCCGCTGTGGACCTATTCCTCTATCTGTAAATTTGGAATCATACCTTCATGGGGGTGAGAGGTGTGCTGCATGGGAAAGTAGTTTTTTATGAAGTAAAAGGGTAGATTGTTATCCTTATCATTTTAATACCAATTATAATGTCACTGTTACAGTGATGAAGGCTCTGCACTTTAAATGCAATGGGGAAGCCAGATATTCTAAGATGGTGGACCCTATACTAAAGAGAATTTACTCTTTTTTTTACTTTAAATTATTTTTTAATTACAGTTGACATATGATATTATATTAGTTCTAGGTATACAACCCAGTGATTAGGCATTATGTAACTTACTAAGTGATCATTCCATTAAATCTTGTACCTATCTGGCATCATACATAGTTACTGGAATATTGACTATATTCCCTATGCTGTACTTTATATCCCATAAGTATTCTGTAACTACCAATTTGTACTTCTTAGAGCAGTGGTTCTCAACCTGTGGGTCGAGACCCCTTTGGGGGTCGAATGACCCTTTCACAGGGGTCGCCTAAGACCATCGGAAAACACATATATAATTACATATTGTTTTTGTGATTAATCACTATGCTTTAATTATGTTCAATTTGTAACAATGAAATTGGGGGTCACCACAACATGAGGAATAGTATTAAAGGGTCGCGGCATTATGAAGGTTGAGAACCACTGGTAACCTCTTCATATTATAGATGAGTAATTGAAGCTTGTGAAAGCAAAGGACTAGGGGCAAGAATCATAACTAACAGTAAGACCCCTGGATATGAAATCCTGGCCCTTTCCTCTGGCTAAATTAATCTATTTCCTTTGCTTCCCTTCCTACTTGAAAGTCAGTGCTTTCTAATCCTCTCCCCACCTATGGGAGATGGATTGAACTATGAGATTATAGCATTAAATGAGGACAGGGCTTGTCACTTTGGATAAAACCCAGAAGAATGAGACTTCTTGATGGCTTTTCTAAGTACTTTTAAAGAAATTTTAAAAAGTTTCATGCCTGGACGGTGTAGCTCAGTGATTAAGCATGGACCTCTGAACCAGGTCACTGTTCAATTCCAGGTCTGGGCACATGCCTGGGTTGCAGGCTTGATCCACAGTAGGGGGCATGCAGAAGGCAGCCAATTGATTCTCTCTCATCATTGATGTTTCTATCTCTCTTTCCCTCTCCCTTCTTCTCTGAAATCAATAAAAATATATTCTAAAAAGTTTCAATGAGATATAATTAATATTCAATGAACCACAGATATTTAAGATATACAATGTGATAAGTTTAACATATGAAACTATTCATTCAAGATAATGAACATACTCATCTCCCTCAAGAGTTTCTCCATGCCCCTTTGTAATCCCTCCTAGCAATCCTCTCTCCTACCCTTCTTTCTTCCCCATTCCTAGTTTCTCCTTTCTGTCACTATAGATTATTTTACATTTTCTAGAATATTCTATAAATGGGATCACACAGTATGTACTCTTTCTGCTTGTCTTCATCAAGCACAATTATTTTGAGATTCATCCATATGTTGTATCAATAGTTCATTCTTTTTTAGAGCTGAAAGTATTCCTCTGTATGAATCTATCACAAATTGTTGACCTGCTCACCTGTTGATGGTGTTCCAAATTGATATTACAAGTAAATCTTGTGTACAAGTCTTTTAATGGACATTCTTGTTCATTTCTCTTGAGTAAACACTAAGGATAAGAATGGCTATATCACATTATAGTTGTATGTTTCACTTTTTAAGAAATGAATAAACTATTTTTCAAAAGGGTGTGCCATTTATATTCCCACCAGCAGTGTATGGGAGTTCCCATCTTCCCCATCTTCATTAACTCTTGGTATGGTCAATCTGTTTTTTCATATTAGCCATTCTATTCGATGTATAGTGGTATCTCATGATATTAGTTTTCATTACTCTAATAAATCATGATGTTAGTCATTCTTTCAGATGCTTATTTAATACGTGTATATGTTCATTGGTGAAGTGTCTGTTAAAGTGTTTTGCTTATTTCTAATGGAATTGTTTGTTTCCTTATTGCTGAATTTTGAGAGTTAGTTCTTCATATATATTTTAGAAATAAGTCCTTCATAAGATACATGGTTTCAAAGTTTTGCTTTCATCCTATGACTTTTCATTCTCTTAGAGTTTTTTTTTTAAATATATTTTATTGATTTTTACAGAGAGGAAGGGAGAGGGATAGAGAGTTAGAAACATCGATGAGAGAGAAACATCGATCAGCTGCCTCCTGCACACTCCCCACTGGGGATGTGCCCGCAACCAAGGTACATGCCCTTGACCGGAATCGAACCTGGGACCTTTCAGTCCACAGGCCGATGCTCTATCCACTGAGCCAAACCAGTCAGGGCAAATTCTCTTAGAGTTTTTAAAAGAACAGAAATTTTTAACTTTGAGAATGTATAGTTTATTATCCAGTGTCCTGTGTTATTTTATGTCTAGTTTGTTCTTTTATGGTTGTGCTTTTTTTTGTATCTAACATCACAAAAATTTCCTCCTATGTATTTCTTCTTTTTTTTTTTCCTCATTAGTCTTGCTAGAGGATTATCAACTCCAATGATAATCTCAAGGAACTAGCTATTCATTTCACTTATTTTCCCTATTTTCTATAACTATAATTATGAATTTTTCTATGTCTCCTTGTTGCATTGGTTTCTCCAGGAAACCAACTCTCTCTCTTCAATTCAGTAAGTTCACTGGGGTCCAGCTGGATTCCCCTCCTGGCAATGTACCTGGACATTCAAGGTGGAAAATGGGGCAATCATAGGGACTTTCCTTGTTTCCTGCCTCTCAGAGTTTACTGCTCTTTGAAATTCATGTGTTTTGTTCAGTTTTTTGTTTGTTTCAGATAGGAGTGTCTATCTAAGCCCTGTTACTCCATTTCTACTAGAAGTACAATTGTAAGGAATTCATATTTAAATCCTGCAGAACGCATTCAAAGGCAGACGTGTCTGGGCCTGGCAGTACTACCTTTAGACATTCTGAGGCTTGTATCTAATTTAGAGCATGGTGATATTTTTAGACATCACAGACATATAGCCTAGTGACTGAGTGTTTAATAGAAAAATAGTAGCCATTACATATCAGGTGTTGTGCTAAGGAGAAGAACAATGTACTTTGTGGGCAGGACAAATGCATATTGAACGGTATGTTAAACACTGAGCCAAAATGAACTAAGTTAAATATTTGGTCAGATGAGATTCATTGTGGACTGCACTTGAATGTGAAGGTAATAGATTTTAGAACTTATAAAGTGATTGGGTATGAGTACAACCATATGTACTTAATAAAAACTATATAATTATTTAAGCAATGTGACCAAAATGATTAAACCACCTAAAACCTACAAAAGCATATCAAGTGTACCTATTTTAAAAAGTAGGGATACATATATGAAATTTTCCACCTCATAAGGTTTATTTTAAGAATAGTTTCACATATAGGCACATCGATGTTCTACAAATTGGTTAAAGCTAAATCTGGTTAGCACTAGGAAAAGGCAGTTACATTTTACTTAAGGATAGTCTTGGCCCCTGTATAAACCTGAGTAGCAAGCTTTCTTGCTCTTGTGTTCCTTCCAAACCAACCAGTAATGACCTCTACTTTCCTACTCTATGCCTATGGTCTATCTTTCTTTCCTCAGGAATGTCCCCTACCTATCTATGCATGTCCAAATTTTACCCACACTTCAAGCTCTAACCAAGTGCAAAATCTTCCATGAGGCTGCCCTAATTTTCCCATGGGGGTATTTTTTTTCTTTTTTATTGTTTTGTGAGTAGTCTATACCAACTCTTTTATGGAACTTACCCTTTCTTAACTTGCCTTCTTATTATTGACTAGAGGCCTGGTGTATGAAATTTGTACACGGAGGGGGGGTCCCCTCAGCCCAGCCTGCACCCTCTCGCAATCCGGGACCCCTCGGGGGATATCCAACTGCCGGTTTAGGCCAGATCCCACAGGGTCTCGCAATCCAGGACCACTGGCTCCTAACTGCTCACCTTCCTGCCTGCCTGATCACTCCTAACCACTCTGCCTGCCTGTCTGATCACTCCTAACCACTCTGCCTGCCTGCCTGATCACCCCTAACTGCCTCTTTCTCGGCCCCCGCTGCTGCGGCTTCATCCGGAAGGACATCTGGAAGGACGTCCAGAAGGTCGTTTGGCTGTCTGGTCTAATTAGCATATTATGCTTTTATTATTATAGATGCCCAGGTATTATCTCTTCAATTAGACTTAAACATCTTAAAGACAGAATCAACATCTGATATATCCATTTATCCCTAGTACAATCAAATAGTAAAGCACATGGGAGATGCTTGATAGGTTTGTGGGATCAATGACTAAAGGGATGCATACATGATTCCAAGGGCAATTTGTTTTCATCCTCACATAATGATATGTTTTTATTATAATCGAGAGAGAGGGAGAGAGAGGGAGGGAGAGAGAGAGAGAGAGAGAGAGAGAGAGAGAGAGAGAGAGAGAGAAAGAGCCAAGGCTCAAAGGCAATTTTTATGTAGAGTTTCTACATGCAGAGATTGGATTCTCTATCCCCTTCCCAAAGGATAAGGAAAGGAGGATCTTTCTTTTAGGAGATGCTGCTTAAATGAGACCTAACAGGACCTAATGAACAAGAGGAAGAAGACAATATAGACATGACAGAAGACCCAGAGGTTGGGGTCTAGAGTACTATGAACATTTGCTCAAATAATTTTTAAAAAGGATTGGCTAGAATTGTGGAAGATAACTTAGAAAACAACTTTTTATTTTTCTGTTGTGCTGAGAAATACAGCACATTTACTAGTGAAGGAATATTTTCTGGAAGTTGTGAAATGGCTGGTTCACAGTGCATGAGAAAGAAGCATGTGGCTGGGGCAGATGGGCAAGTGTAAGGGCAGGAATGAAAGCAGAGGAGGAACTGTGGGTGTGATCTGAACAGAACACCATGAATGAGAAAAAGAAAAGATTCATTGAAGTGATACTGAAAAACAAACTGTCTAATGGCAATAGCCTTCTGGTGTGTACTCATGAAATATTAAGAAAAAACAGTCTCCGTATACATTAGCCCAGTTAGACCTTTTGAAAGATCAATTCTACTTGCATCTCTTTAGATTCAAAGTTGAAAGTAATTGTGATGGGAGGGAAAATTTGCTGGTACCAGCCTTTGAGACTTTGACACCAAAAGGTCATTAGTAGGAACTAATCCACTATCATCAGGGTACAGAGGTAGAAAAACTAGGTAACCCAAATCATGCAGCTCTTCTAAAAATAATACAGCAAAAATTCTTCATTTATGTTATCAAACTGTTTTCTATAGTGCGTACCTTGTTTTATACTCCTTGGATTTTTCTAGGTCAATTAAAAGCACAATTTATTCTTTATACTGTGTATTGTTCTCAGTTTACCCCTTACCTCTAGAAATGCTTGAATAAATATCTCCATTGTTGGCTATTTGACTGACCCTGAGAGTGTAGATTCCTTTGGAACTTCCAAGTGCTCTGCATCTTATAAAACTACATTATCCCTACCCCAACAATCCCATAGAGATTGTAGGGGCTAGTGGAACCTCACCTCACTTTGTGGTCTTCTAACTTAGGTGAAGGAACACTCAAAATATGATGCTATATTCTGTTGTGCAGAATGTATTAACTGTGTTTACTAGGTCTTTGTTGTTAAAATATGCAAGGATTTTGTTTTTTAATTAACACATTTTAATTATGTTCAGACCACTCTTAGGTCCCAAGATATTTAAATGCTCAATTCTCCTGGAATTATTTGTGTAAATTCTACCTAGAACAAGAAATAAGGTTACTTGTGCCGGGCCAGCTCAGGCAAGGGTTCAGTGAGCCTGAGGGGGGTGCGGTGAAGGATGTAGAAAAGACAGACAGACAGAATAAGATGGGTCTAGGTGGATCTTCCTGTGCCTGGCTGAGGCCACAGCAAGCTGAGCCTTTATTTTATAGCCAGAGGTAAACAAGGTAGTGGTCACCATAGTTACAATGTGCTTGTGAGTTTCACTTGTTTTGGCAGCACTTGCTACATCTCCCTCACCCATTAGCTCAGATATGATCTAGGGAGCATCATAAGGTCAAGCCGAATTATGCGAAGAGGGCTGTGCCCTCTAAACTGGGACTTGTTTGTGGCTTTGCCAACAAGTCAGTGTGAGGCTTAACCCTATAGCCGCTCCCTACAGTTACTCTGATCTAATACATAAGACACCAGAAAGGTCTTCTAATTACTCTTAATTTTTAAGATAAATAATGGACTGCATTTTATATTCATGAGCCTTCTGGCTAGTCCAGTGGTCAGCAAACTGTGGCTTGCGAGCCACATGCGGCTCTTTGGCCCCTTGGGTGTGGCTCTTCCTAAGCCTTAGGAGTACCCATATTAAGTTAATAACAATGTACCTACCTATATAGTTTAAGTTTAAAAAATTTGGCTCTCAAAAGAAATTTCAATCGTTGTACTGTTGATATTTGGCTCTGTTGACTAATGAGTTTGCCGACCACTGGGCTAGTCTTTAGAGATACTCCTAGGTAAAAACTCTGTCGTTAATAAAAGCAGTAACACTCTGTAGCTGAAAAATGTATCACATCTAGGTCTTAACTAAACTGAGTGGAGAGTTGGCCATACTCAATGACACTGTAAGAATGCATGTATATAATTGTGTTTCTCACACAGCAGACAAGCATTGACACCTGCATATGTACCTATATGTGTGTAATGTAACGCACTGCCTTCAATTTTCCTACTTTGCACAAGCTACTCAAATGCTACCTCCGTAACCTGCCACCCAAATCTTCTGGTGGAAATATTTTTTCACATCTCTCTTCCTCCCACTTCTCTCCCCCCACACACTTATGGTATGTGCAGTTTTGCCAGATCCATGTAAAGTCAGGGAAATGCTGAAGGGATTGCTTTTCACAAGTGTGGGAACACAAATCCTTCCCAATGAAAACATCTGTCTCTGTTCAAGTCATGCCCAGTTAGCCCCCAAAAGAAATGTTCTGATTAACTTTTTTTTTTAAGTCTTAAGATAGCAGTTTGGGTAGCAGATCTAATTAAGAAGTTTATGTAACAGATCTGCAGGGTTTTTTCCGTCTTCAATCGGGTTCTTTGAGCTCAGTTTGAGTGTTACTAGCTTTCACCATGCAACGGCCAAGTGCTTCCCGGGCTGAAAATTACCAGCTTTTGTGGGATACTATTGCTTCCTTAAAACAATGTGAGCAAGCCATGCAACATGCATTCATTCCGGTAAGAAATTTTTTCTTTTCATTTTCCTAGGGATTTTTAATTTTTTTTCTTTTCTTTTATAGCTAGAGATAAATGGCATGTAGTCTTTGCATTTAAAGATGTGGTATCTTTTCTGTGGTTCTTGTTTCGGCTGAATATATGTCTGTTTGTGTTTTTTTTTTATAATTCTGTATGAAATCTGAATTCTTAATATGGTCTAACATTGATCAGTGAAATAGAGTAAAAAGTGGTCAAGCAAATTCATTCCACTGAAGATAGTAGTTTCTAATAGTAATATGTATTTTAAAAAGAGCATAAGATTGATATTTCTCATAATAAAATTTAAAACAGCTTTCATGTACATTTCCTGGTTGGTTCCTTCAAAACTACTTAGAATGACTTGACTATTTTGCAGATAGATCAAGAAGCCAAAAGTTAGTTCTTACATTCCAGTTCTTTGCTTATCCAGGTAAAATCCACCATAAACCCTCTCTTAAAAACTGTGATTGTTCCTAAATAGTGCGGTACTACTTAGAGATTTGTAACAATGGCTGATAGAAGTGTATGGATACATAAAGTGAATTAATAAGTCAGTGTCGTTATGTTTTATATGGCAGAAATAATGTTTGTGCTTATAATTATCCAACCAGAGGAACCAAGCTGGGTACATTTGATAGGTTTAGATGAGATAAATGAGACTTGGAAGAAGAATATTAAAATATTTCTTTTTCAATTAGATCTATTATAGAGGATTAAGACGATCTAAGAGATATGAGAAAGAGAAACTATTAAAAATTAATCTGTGATTAAAAAAAAATTATGTGGAATCCCTCAAGAAAAATATTACTTCTGACATAGAAACTGAAGAGATATGTTTCTGACAATAGTTATAATAAATCTTTAAAGTTGAAGTTATTTTCAAGTGACAAGTTAAATGACGTATTTTTGTCTGTAACTTAGAAATACCTAAATAGTTCAAAGACTGTGCTACACTTAAAGTTCTCATTGAATACTATTTTCTAGTTGGATCTTTGTACATTGATCTTGATTATTAAAGCTATTAAACATAAAATTTTTGAAAGGACTTTGAAAAATTAATGGTGGAAAGCTCTGTAAATCAGATTAAGTTATATTGATTCTACATTGAACTGGACTCTGATGTGTATAATTTGCTTCTCCTGTATTTTTCAAACTCTTCTTCCTTTATTTTATCAAGGAGAGTATGATTCATCTTGTGAAACTCAAGTATCTCCTCATTCACAGAACTTTCTCTGGTCAGGCAGAGTTAATTTTCTCTCTTGTCTGTCCCTTGTGTATACCTTTGATTTATCACTTAACAAACTTATTGCAAATGTTTTCTTCTCTGTCTCTCTAGTTATATACTAACTTTTTTTGGAGTGAAGGAGAAAAGAAAAGTTAGTGAAAGGAACTAACATATATTTGTTTGTTCCTTATTTTCCTATCTTGAATTTATTGAATGTAGGATGCATCTATTCCCAGTGTCTAGCACTGTGCCTGGCACCAAAAAGAATGCTTTGCGAGCATGTGAGGAATGAATGAAATCAACTAATGAGAGTCTTTAACTCCAGTATTTCCATTTATTACATGGCAGTTTTCATCACTAGCTCTATCTATACTAACTCATAAAATTATTTCTATTTAGTTCCATCTGGAGAAAACAATAAACCTCTACTGAAGCATTGCATGGGGTGATGGTGGGAGGAGAAATGTGTTAATGCAGGGATTAGACCCTGATGGGAAAAATAGCCTTGGATTCAATTCCTATAATCCATTGGGTACTCTTTCATCCATTTTATTGTCTGTCCACAATTCCCCCTACGGAACACATGCACAAAGACACATTCAAGTTTTATTCACATTTGCTTCATTTTGACTGCTCTAAATCTTTTTCAAAAAATATTAAAATTTTTCAATCTCTCTAATATTTTCAAATTGCTTCTAAGTCTTGCATTAAAGATATCATGATATCATAATTTTATGAAGATTTATTTCAGAAAACATAGTCACTATTAAAATATCACTATCAGTTGAGGACAATCCTGTTTAAATTGAGCCTCAATTCATTTATTTGTCTGAATCTATAATTTAGATCTCAGAAATGGTCCCCATTTATTCTGTCTGTTATGTACTTTTAACTCAGTGATATGTATTTATTTCATAGACACTCATAGTTACACACACATACACGTACATGGATATATGACATTTTTGCCTGATACTCTTATTTAGGATATCCAAATAAGACCTAAAAGTACATACTGTTACCATGCTGTCTTAAGCATAATATGGAAATGACAAATTATATTGACTCAATCGACTGCCTTCTTTAAAATAAACCTAGTTCTCTTTTAAAATACTTGGAAATGAATTATGTGTAGAAACCATAGACACACATTGATGTAGCTAATTTTAGGAAAACTGACCTGAAAACTACACAAGTACGTAAATCTTGTGTGGATTCCTGACACAACATTAGAATGCAGATCCCCCTTGATGATCTAGACCATTTCTCCCACACACCATAAGCTACAGATCACAAATGGTTTCTCAGCATTGCAGTGCTATGGACTACTGATAAATCTGACTTAAAATCTGAGTTGTGATACAATCCCCATACAGCCTACATGTCAACTTGGTGAGAGAAAACTTAAAGCAGCTCCTGTCTGGATTGTGTGCTGCCCAAAGTGGTCTGTAGAAAGAAGGAAGCCAAACTATGAAGTCCTTCAAAGTCTCAATATTTGATTTTACATAATGTATCATGCCTTATAGTGATGAAGTAGAGATCAAATTTGGATCTCAAGCAGGTTGGTCTACTTGACCAAATATCTCTGAGTATAAGATAGCAACACAGAATTTCCCATATACTTAGCCTAAGTGCCAACCAACACAAGCTCCTAAATATTTATTGAGTGAAAGAATGTTAAAAAAAAAAAACAGCTCTCATGAAGTCCTGTAAATTAGACCCATCCCTGGTGATATAAGAGCATTTTTCTACACAGTATCTTTGAGTATCAGGCAAATCATATTTTTTGTGTGTTTTATTGCATGAGTTGCTATGCGAAGAAGAACAGTTCTATAATTAGTAGTTCTTTTCATAGAGACTGGGCTGTGTTTCCATTAACTTCACTCACATTTTATTGAGTCCCTGCTACATCCCAGGCATGGTACTAGGCACAGAATAAGGATCTGAAGGTGCACTTCAATTTCTTTGTGACACCATTTGAAAGAGAGACTGCATTACCCCTTGCCCAATGGTACCCTATTGTCTCTTGCTGTAATGTACAAAGTTGATTTTCCTTATGCTGCTAGTCATCATGTTTGGATTTGGTCTACTGTAAATGTCATGGATCTTGCCAAACATTGGGAGAGATGCGGTGACTAAATCAGGAGAACCCCTGAAGAAGCCTACCTGGAATTCTGCCACAAGGAATGTTCAAATGAACACATAAATCACTCCAACACCAGATACAGAGTGTTAAGTGCCTTAAGTGAGCAGATCGCCTAGGCCCACTGGGGGTTCAAGGTGAAGTTTCATCCTTTAAGACTTAACTCTCAGCCCTTTCACAAGACTTCATCACACCTCATAACTGGATGATTTGCCTTCTCCTTCGTTGTTTCAACACTGATTAACACTTCCTGAAGAAGAATAAAAGTAGGGAACCTGTCCAGCCAGCATGGCTCAGTGATTGACCGTAGACCTATGAACCAGGAGGTCACTGTTCAATTCCCGGTCAGGGCACATGCCTGGGTTGCGGGCTCGATCCCCAGTGTGGGGCCTGCAGGAGGCAGCCAATCGATGATTCTCTCTCATCATTGTTGTTTCTATCTTTTTCTCCCTCTCCCTTCCTCTGAAATAAATAAAAATATATCTTTAAAAAGAGTAGGGAACATACTTACATACGACTTGAATCTACACATCCTTATTTAACTGTCCCAATACCAATAGGAAATGGTCCCAATATTATTATCATTTTAGAGGTTCAGTGGAGTCTGGCCCTAATTTCACTTGCCTTCACACCCACCATGGTCCTTTGTCCCTATTTCTCAGGTGATATTTCTCTGCTTTGTATTATAAGCATTTAGGAGGGTTCTCTTATTTGCACATGACATTGTACTTTGCCCTTACAGGGCAAAACGATGCACTTTGTCTTCCTACTTTCTGCATCTCAAGTACAGTACCTTAAATATCATGTTTTCTAAATAAATATGTATGGGCTGCTTAATACTTAAAATGTGAGAACTTAGGCAGAAATGAGAAAATGATGAAATAATCCCTCCTGTGTCAAATACATCCTTGAAACCTGTCTCCTCAGCAACAGCATCACTTCCACAGATCCTGCCTCCAGTCCCTAGATGTCGAGTTTTGAACCATTGTAAGCTTAGGTCAGCTCTAAATAGAATTTGTTCAGTGATGAGATTCAGTTCTAGTTCATGGTGTTCCAAGTGTGTTTGTCCTTTCTGGATTCTAAATATTACTTGACTCATCATCCTCAATCATGTTGGATTCATTTCTCTATTTCATTCCTCTTGGCCTCCCTTTGCTTTTCTGTCTAGTAATACCCCAGTTTTCAGTCAATTTCCTTCTGAAGAATATGAACTAGGCTATTAATGGAATTTCTATTAGTAAAGGAATAAAGATGACACAATCTATAGAGATGTTCAACCTAATGGGGGAAAAATAACTACACCAGAAGTGACCTGGATAATTGCAACAGCCTGGAACTGCACGAGCATTTGCAGATTTCTGGTAAAATGGAATGGAATTGTCACTTCTGTTTTCGAACAAAAGGCAAGAGCTCGTTATCTTTTTATCTTCCTCTCTTATGCAGTTAGCATTTTCTTTGACTGCCGGTCTTGTGATTCCTGTGCAAAAGCATCTGGAGTCCGTGAAAAGTTAACGCCAGGTGCAGGATGCCTTCTCTTCATCCCAGTATTGCTCATTGTAAAATGTTTGTGCTGACTCATCAAAATGGGGTATTAGCACATATATATGTTACTGTACAACAGAGTAAAGCCCATTCTCTGCCACTCCCATTTTTTTCTCACCCACTCCGGAAATTGCAAAAGTAGGGCCCAAAATGTTTTTATTACAGAATATAAAAATAGACAGTTGTTCAGCGTTCTTAATGGCAGTCTTCCTCCATGTAGGAAAGCAAAATCAAAACGCACACACACATCAAACTCTCAAAATCTTTAATGAGCTAATACTAGATATGCTATATCTTTTTAAGCTGTATTTTGATGTTTCCATTGAGCAGAAAGATGCCTAAGGACAATGGAGTTTCTAATTTTTATCTTGTGTAGAGATAAAGAAACACACAGTGCTGTACAAATGTTCTTACTGTTGCTGCCGCTGCTGAGATAACCACTACTGCTACCTGCCTTCCTGATATGAATCTATCTTGTTACGATCTTCACACAGTGTCAACTAGATTCTTTGTCATTGCAACTTTGCCAGGTAGCATGGCAGGTTTTAATATCCTTATGTTATTTATAAAAATAAATTGAATGCAAGGAGTTGAAGTGGCCGGGATCAGAAGTGGTTTGGTAGTAAAGTATAATCTAGTGAGATTAGAATCACAATCTAGTGCACTTTTGCTCTGATTCACAGTTTTGATTACCTGAAAAGTATAGATCAGAATCCTTGCTCTACCACTTGCCATCTTGGGCAAATTGTTGAACTTCTCAGTTCCATCCTCTGTAACATTATATATTATACAATTCTTTCTAGGGTTGTTTGCAGTTTTAAAAAGCTACCAGTCAGAGAAAAATAGGTATCACATGATCTCACTCATATGTGGAATCTAATGAACAAAATAAACTGTTGAACAAAACAGATCCAGAGACATAGAAGCATGGAACAGACTGTCAGACCTCAGAAAACAGGTGGGGGAGGATGGGTGGGTGGGAGGAGATCAACCAAAGAACTTATATGCATATATGCATAACCCATGGACATAGACAATAGGGTGGGGAAGGCTTGGGTAGGGGTGGGAGAAGACTAGAAGAGGTCAATGGTGAGGGGAGAGGAGTTGGAAAGGGGACATATTTAATACTTTTAAGAATAAAGGTTTAAAAAAATAAAAGCTACTGTGAATTAGACCCTTAGGACAATGGCTAACTAAAGAAAGTGCCCATTAAGAGCTGCCATTATTAATTTTGCTAAATTTTAATATTCTAAATTTATCCTTTTACTGCATAGTGTTTTTTTTCTTTATTGATAAGGTATTACATATGTGTCCTTATCTCCTCATTGCCCCCCCACCCCACACCTGTTCACCTGTTCATGTCCTCACCCCCCTGGTGTCTGTGTCCATTGGTTATGCTTATATGCATGCATACAAGTCCTTTGGCTTATCTCTCCCTTTTACCCCCACCCTCTCCTACCTTCCCTCTGAGGTTAGAACATCTGATCGATGCTTCTCTGTCTCTGGATCTGTTTTTGTTCATCAGTTTCTGTTGTTCATTATAATCCACAAATGAGTGAGATGATGTGATATTTATCTTTCTCTGACTGACTTATTTCGCTTAGCATAATGCTCTCCAGCTCCATCCACGCTGTTGCAAATGGTAGGAATTCCTTCCTTTTTACAGCAGCATAGTGTTCCATTGTGTAGATGTACCACAGTTTTTTAATCCACTCATCTGCTGATGGGCGCTTGCATAGTGTTTTTATATATGACCTTATTTGATTATCAAAGAAGCACATGAGGTTGATTAAATAAAAATTTATAATCTGCATTTATACATGAACAGAAAGTTTCAGAGAGGTTACATTAACTGGCTAAGATCATCATATTCCTGAGGAGATATGTCTTAAAGCTAATCAGGTGACCCAGATCCTAACCTCTTTCTATCACTATTTTTATTATATTTAAAATTAGGTTAGTATTAAAGTCAGGACTCATTCTGTCCTTATTGATTGTTGTATATAACCTTAGAAATAATAAAGAGGTAAGTGATCTAACCAAATTCTATTAAGGGACCAGCCAACCCTAGAAGCCTCATCTGCTGACTCCAAGTTCAGGGCTAAGAGGTGCTCATCCTACAACATAAAAGCATAACGTACAAATGTTTTTGTTGAGTTAGTGAAGATAAGGAGGGGTTATGAGATGTAGGGTTGCAAACATTATAATCATGTCCTTTCCAGTTGGTTTAGGAAATCCTTTATAAAACAAGCAAAGGTTCCAGTGTGTCTGAGTTTGCAATTCCAATTCCAATGGACAAAGTATCTGAGAGAACAGAGGAGAGTCAACCTGGGACCATCATTTTGTTCACCAACTTGTGAAGAGTCACCATGCACCAGGAAACAACCCCCTTCTGCCTTCTTCCTCTTTCTTTCATTCTTCTCTTACTATTTTCCTCTCTCTCCTCTAGCCCACAGCAACAGATACTATTCCTCACTCCTTACTCTGAAACACACAGTTGCAGCATTATCCGGGGCCCAGTAGGAGGTAAATTGGCAAGCAAGACCTTTGCTTTGTGGAATAACTGAGGGTAAGAAAGTCATTGGAAAACGGAGAAACCAAGAAACATACACACTGCCACTCTGGGAAGCTGGAACTGCTGTGGAGCTAGGAACTGGCTGGCATTTTGGACCCAGAAATCTGTAGGCTCTTGGCTGTAGAACAAAGAGTGCATTGCCTAGTCAGTGACAACATACAAACGCATCTGCAGAATATATTCCTTGGCACCAGCAAATGCCAGTAGTATTTGCCCAATTTCTGATTTTTTAGTCCCCATTCACTCCTCCTTTTTTATTTTTCTTTCTCCATGTTTTTTCTCATTGAAAATAATTTCAAATAGAAAATTAAATTTGAAACAAAATGGGTAGAATAGATATAAATGTTATCAGAATTTAAAATAGGGGAAATTGAACTAAACTGTTGTTTACCCTGTTCCTTCTGCAAACTTGCCCACGTGCTATCTTTTCAAGGCAGTTCTTGAAACATCTTCCAGACCCAACATTGCTGTGAGCACATTCTAGATTACTAGTGGTTAAAAAGTAAACTGAACTGACACCTCTTCTTGTTCTCCCTTCCTAACATTTCCTCTCATACAAAGGAACCATTCTAGATTGGAAATGTTTAAAAATACTTTCCATGCCTTGGCCTGTTATGTTTTAAGCTTAGAGTGTATGATTTGGTATTGAATTATGGTTGGTAAAGGGAAAAACTGAAAGCTGTTAGATGGTAGAAATTTCTTTCTGGAGAATTTAGAGCTTAGAAATTTCTTTCTGGAGATAAGACTTATGGAACACGGAGAAAGGCAAGATAGAAGAGAGAGCTTAATGATAATTCTCTGCTTCACCTCACATCTTTTTGACTCCTTAATAAAGAAGATAATTTTTGCCTCTAATCACATGGTGTTGAGTCCATAAAAATTAACTGATTTATAAGCAAAACAAAATATAGGCTATAAACATAGAACAAGTGGCTCACACATGGATTTTTAGGTGCCTTTTCTCAGACATACAGAACCTCATCCTTTAGCCAATTAATAAGAAGCCACTTTATATGCCTTTGCTTTTTTTTATTTTACTTTTATCTAGTGTATTCAGGCCTTTCTTAACATCGTGTCTTCTAATTTTCTGTATCTGAATGATAAAAGCAGAGATCACTGCTTTTCAGAAGGAAGAATTGTATAGTGTCCCTGCTTTCTTTCTAGTAATTCCCAGCAAGGAAAATTTTATGAGTGAAACCAGATCTTGCCTGAGACACAGATTCTTAGAAGTCATCCATTTCACCCTGTTACTGAATTTGCTGGAGATTTCCTGATTCCAAGTCTGGCCATTTTTATCTCAAGGACACAATCCCTCAAATGGATTGTGGTTACTTCAGGGAGATGGACTGCCTGAATTTTAATAGCCATGCAGCAACTACTTGAGATGTCAAATTGACTCCATTATAAAGAACTGACACATTATTTTTATATTGAAAATAGGTGGTTATGGAATAAAATATAAAAACCACATAAATTGTTGAGATAAAACATAAGACTTCAAATAAATGTTTAGTTTGGGATGAGTCTTTTGTGATACGTTTTCACATTCACCTGAAATGTTTGAAAAATGCTTAGGATACCATTTTGCTTCTTTTCATGATCATTGAGTCCTTAGATGTCCACCAAATCGTATGCTTCCTCCCACCTCTTCAACTTCTGAAATGTACAAGTGGGAGAGGGGGTTAGTGCAGGGAACCAATTGCAGCTACCTTCCTAGCTTCACACAGGATGGTGATACAACAAAAATATGGATTTGTTGTTTAAAAGATTGAGCCTTTCCTCCCCTAGTTATTAGTCTAGTGACCTTGGGCACTTTGTGTTACAGGTTCATGCCTCATTTTACTTATCTGTATAATGGGCATAATTATAGCATGTAATTCATAGCCTTGGAATGAGGATTAGAAACAAGGGAGCCTAAAGGACCAGCATATGGTAGGCATGGAGGAGTATTTCTGCTTATAACTTTCCTTAATGTACATGATGTGGTTTAGAAGTACATGGTCGGCAGTGTTCCAGCTGCCAACACATCAACAAAACCAGGCAGTTGTGTTACAAGAGCGAGTCACCAGAGGGGCAGCGTGATATTACCCCATTTCCTACCCATTTGACTACTCTGTTGAATCATGTTTTCTCATGCATCCTATTTCTTGTTGCTGTGGCTTTCATTCCATAGATTTAAAAACCCAATAGCAAATATTTTTGAATATATTGTATGCCCAGCACAGTTAGGAGTATAGATGGGGGTGGCTGGTGAGGAAATGAAGTAAAATGAGGAGTCTACCCTCGAAACAATTACATTTTCAGCAAGAAGATACAAATATCATACATGAACCACTTAGTCATCAACATGTGTAAGAACAGAAGGAAACTCTCATTAAAATGTCAAGGCTTGGTGCTTTCACATAACAAATGTCCTTTAATATTTATAATTCATTGTAAACTGAAGTAGGATAAAGAGTAATGCTTTAAAATTGGAAGGGCAGGATAGATAAATGGAGACTTGCAGTGAGGATAAAGGAAACTTTCATGGAGTGTTTGGGACTTGAGGTTGACATTGAAGAATGGATAGAATTTGGTTAGGTAGATAGGAGAGGGAACCATGATTGATTCGGGATATGGGAGAAGGAACAAATGTAAACAGTGACTTTATGGTAGACATGTAAGGTGTATGCTGGGAGTAGTGACAGCTCTGGCCTGATGGAAGAAAAGGGGAAGAGGGAAGGAAACTAAATAGCAATCATTTATTGATCACCCACTGTGTGCAAAGCTCCGGTCCATATGCTACAGAATAAATAGGTTCCACCTTAGTCTGATGAATCAGGCTATTGACAGCTTGCTCAGAATTCTGGTACCTATGTCAGGAAAATACAACTGTACTTCTAAGATAATAGCTCCTACCAAATTGCTTAGCAAAAAGGAACAGATGGTATCCACATGGATCTTTCAGGAATAGCGCCACATGGAGTGAATCAGGGAGTTAAGTAGGTATGGTTATTGTGGCATGGGGCACATTGACTAAATCACATCTGAGACGTGAGCTAATGACTCCATTTTTCGTGTACTCTTCAGAGAGCACTTGCACAATTAAAGCAGTTAAGTTAGTAAAAGCTTCATGTGAATAATGGGATTTATGGCATCATGTGGAATGATGGAGAAAAACAAAGAATTTAGAATAGGCAGATCTGGATTTGAATCCCAGCTCTGCCTCTTTCTAGCTGTCTGACTGGGAAATCCACTGAATCCCTCTGAGCCTATGTTTACTTATCTATGGACAAGGTCTCTCTGGGGTTCTGTGAGGAGTAAACAAGAAAACACAGGTTAAAAGCTTACCATATCTTTTGCACACTGTGGGTGCTTGCTCAATCAATGCTAGTTCTCTCTCTCTTTTGTAATGTTTTTATTTTTTTAGGGAGGCAGGGAGAGAGAGATAGAAACATGAATGATGAGAGAAAATTATTGATTGGCTGCCTCCTGCATGCCCCCTACTAGGGATCAAGCCTGCAACCAGGGCATGTACCCTGATGGGGAATCCAACCGTGACCTCCTGGTTCATGGGTCAGTCCTGAACAACACTGGCCAGGCAATGCTAATTCTCTTTCTTCTCCCTGAGAATTAAATGATCTAATGTGTATGGACTCAATTTATAAATTATAAAGCATGTTGTTGGTGGTCACTCTAATATAATTATCAATTTGAGATTCAATGATGATCTGCAGTTAGGTGAGTCTTTATTTCAGCCTTTTATATTAAGTGCAAAGAGGTATGTGGAGAGGGTACAGGATAGAGGTCTGAAGAGTCTTTATAAACGAACAGTTCAAGCAATTTTTAATCTCTTGTTTCAAGTGGGATTGATTCTAGAGAAAACATATGAGGTCAAGAAAGCTCTTTGGTGCTGGGTCTCCAGTTTCTGTGCCTCATTCCTCAGACTGCCCCATCTCTTCTGCACTGGGGATAAATAGGTGCCCAACTCAGACTCACTGAGGTCCTCAAGATATCATCCATTTTCTGCAAAATATTGCACTACCTTGTATTTTAAGGAGGCTCAAGCAAACGTGTGAACACTTGAATCCAAAAGGAAGAAATACTAGTGGCAGGCTTTCAAAGATCAGTGAGATAATTTGTGTTGACTCGAGCAGACTTCTGGGTATTTATAAATCTTCATAGAGAGCAGAAGCAACTGCTTTGCAGTTGTTAAAAGTTACCTTTGGAATCAGACTGATAGGTTTGACACTTGACCTTGCTATTACCATCTGGGTAACCTTGAGCAAGATACTTAACATCTGTGTGCCTCAGTTTTCTGTAAAGGGAGGATAATATATTTATTATTAAGTGAGTTCAGGTAAGCAGAGTTGAATCAAGTTCAAGCCAAACATGAATCTACCATTCTCTCCTCATATTTTCTGAGCTAACCTGGTGGTAAGCTAGGTAGGTAATCATCCTTGCATTTTGTTAGGTGATAGAGAGAGGGACCAAGGTCCTAGCATCCTCCAAAATTGCTCCCTTGAGACATCTTGCCATAACCATTACCCTGCAGTTAAGCCTTGGCTAGCCAAGCCTCAGACACTCACACGGTTCACACACCCATTCATCTGTTATTGCCTTAGTGTCCTCATCTGTGACATGGGTGCCCTATGTCACTGCAGGGTAAGGGCAAACCAGAAAGGCCAGAACCTCTTGGCAATGACTCAGAGCTACACTGGATTGAACTACCTGGTTGATCTTGTGGACACAACATGAAAAGAAAAAAATTCCAGGAAAGCAAAATATGGCCACAGCAATAAATAAAATAGCCTTACCTCTATAGGATATCTCTCTTTCACTTCACATGTACTATTTTTTTAGCTAACTTCTTGGGAAATAGGTTAACTGGAAAATAGCATTGTCCCATTTTTTCAAGTGGTGGTTTGCAAGAGATTAAGGGACCTAGAAATCCTCTGAGAACTGGGGAATTGAATCTGAGTCAGTATGGTGAGAAATTTCTCTTCAGACTGTGAAAAAGAAACTAACAACTTTCAGGGCATAAAATAACTTTATTTTCAGGGGATCAGGAAGATGTGTGTGGTTACCAGCATGGGACCTGGGGCTAGAAAGACAGGGATTTGAGACCTGGTTGTGGGTACCTGTGACCTTAGGCAAGTGACTAAGCCACTTTGACCCTCCCCTCCCTTTTTTTCTCCTTAAAAAGAAAGGGAAACAATATTTTCCTTAGAACATTTTGAGAATTAAATGCATTGATGCCTCTTCAGAATCCAATAAATGCTTGATATTTTATTATCATTATTATTGTTGTTATTTTCCTGTCTTCAGTTTTGATACTAAATAATTGTGAGATTTGGGCCATGCCACTTTCTTCCTGTCTTTCCATTTTATATTTTTAAAATAAAAAGGTAGAACTCAATGATCATTAAGGTCTCAGCTTTAGAGTTTTATGATTCTAGAATGTATTTATTTTTCTTCTCTCATACAACCATCAATATGTCTTTAATCAGTTATTTTTCAAAAATTTTCTTTGGAGCTTACTAAAAAACATATGCTGATTCAGGCAACCTGAGTGTACCTGTGCTGTTAGCCTTTCCTGGTTCATGCCTCCTGCAAGCCTGCTCACATGATATACTAGGGCCCAGTGATTGAGCCAGAGTGAGGAGGGGAGGGTTTGGGCACTAGCCTGGATCAAGGTGGATAGATCTAATTTGAGCTGGTTCCTGAGTTGTTGGTGAGCAGTAAAAAATAAAATCAAAAGAGTTCTGGTCAAGTATGATTCCATTGTGAGAGGCAATAGAGCATAACTGTCAATAACATGGACTCTGAGTCAGATTGTTTGAGTTTGAAGACTATCTCTTTATCACATGTATGAATGCGTAAAGTTTCTGAACCTCTGTTTCCTCACCTGTAAGATGAGAATAACAGTACCTGTCTCATTGATTATATGTGGATTAAATAAGTTAATTGCTGTAAATAAGTGCTATATAAGTGCTTTCCCTTATTGTTATCTATACCAATGTTAATATACCAGGAGATTTCGCTATGGCTGGGTCATAGTATCATGATATTCTAGGTAGTGATGATTCTCAACCAGGCAATTGTAGGTTCCAGGTAAATCTTTCAAGGAGGAGTAGGACTCTGCCAACCCCTCTGGATATGAGGCTCCAGCCCAACATTATGGGAGAGACGGAGAGGAAAGAAAGGTTTTCAGTCCCGATAGAGAACTGGAGTGCAGTTCAGGAAATCCAGAATGAAGTTCCCCTCCCAACCACATCACTTTTTTTTCCACAGTGGATCAACGTGATGGGAGGTTAGGGAGAAAATTTAATAGAAAATAAAGTTATTCTGAGTTCAATCCTTAGCATACCACTTAGTACTTGATGTTAAATATATAATTTCAGACCTAATTGAGGATGTGGGTAATAACCTCAAAGTTATATTTTCCTAAATAGGATCAGGGCATCACCCCTGATGGCAGCCTGCTGTGATTGTGAAGCTAATGACTGCTAATATGGCATCTTATATCACGCAGTCTAAGCTAGCTAAGATTTACCGTGAAGTTCTGGGATCTCCAGCTCTCTCAGTGAGGTCATGTACATATACAAAATAGACTCGTTTTAAACCTTCTAGTGGCTTTCATCTTGTTTTGAGCTGTCATGCCATACCATATATAAAGTCAAGTATAGGCCCTGTGGCATTTCCTGTTCACTGAGGAGCCTGTTCTTTAAGGCTGAGAAATTCCTGCTCAATTCCTAGCCCCATCAGTGTTACTGGTATTACTGTTCAGTCCTTGCTGTATCTAAGTCACTTGACTATGTGGCCTTCTCTCCTTTTCCATTTTGCTTCTTAAAAGCTTAGGCATTAGCCTGGGTTTAGTCTGTTGATGTTTCTGCTACCTACTTACCACTTGTCAGCCCTAAGCTTTCCAGAGTGTCTCCTTGGACTGATTGGCTTCTGTGAATACCTTATCAATACCTTATCCCTATCAATATCTTGCTGGAAGAGACTTTCTCACTGTAGCTGGCCTGGTGACTACTTGCCCATTTATCTCAGAGGCATATCCCAGATATATCACTTAACAAATATCAAGAAGAAACCACATCAGTCAAAATCAATGAACTCCTTTGAAAATTGGCATGAATTATGGCAATCTTTATTAGTTACATTCTCGTGGTAGCAAGCAAGGGAAGTTTACTTTTTTTCTTAATGTAAGCAAAGTTATTGATGTAATATAAAAATATTTGGCTAGCTCATAGATCCTGAGAACAGTACCGTGGTAGAATTCATGAATAACTTAATTTCATAATTTAAATTGTATTAGTAGCCTCTCTGCTTGCTTCCTGCTTCTCTATGATTACCTTTATTCTTCCCTCTTTTTGTAAACTGCTTTCCTCCTTTGGAAAAGAATGTTAAGACAAACCAATTACATATTACAGTCTGGGTCACCCAAGACAGGTTCATTTTCTTAAGGCTTAAGTCTAAGTTTATCTAGATTTGCATATAGTCAAACCTTGAAACTTCTGATTAAAAGGATATTTTTTTCATATTTTTTACAAATATTTTTCCAATTAATGGAAATAAGCATATAGAAGGGGGATGCTGGAATTTGCTAAGTTAGCAATTTGATTTAGGGGTTCAATTAAAGAGGATATCTAATATGGAGAGTGAAGGTATAGGGATGGTAGATCACTGTGAAGTGTGGAGATAAAGCTTAGAAGAAACCATCAAAGTAACTAGGGAATTGGTTTTAAGACTCAGAAGCTAAACTAAATCAAACTATGAGTTCATGTAGTTATGAACTCACATGATTTCAAAAGTGAGACAAGAATCAGCAGTCAGGCTGAGCCATGGGAAGATCTGAAATTACCCACTGGTGAGAAGAGCACACTTCTGGGCTGTACTTGGAATTCTGCTGCACTGTGTTATCACCACTTGATCTTTATTCTCTGTGGATATGTGGCATTGACTGCCTAAAAGATCCCAGGAAATTTCTTTATAAATGGTCTGGGAAGGTCTGTGAGGGTCCTGGAGTAGAGCAATGGGGGATCTTCAGAGAGCCTGGTTTAGCTGCACAATGGGATAGTGTGTTATTCATAATAGCCCACCATGGCATCTCCTTGCCACTCACACCAGAGAGCTGCCAATGTCACATGTCAGTGATGTATGTTTGTGTTCACACAATTCACACATGAAAGTGTATGTTCATGCACTTTTAGTGACTTTCATAGATGTAGTCTTAATTGTGGCTTCTGGAATTTGTTATCACTGAGAAGCAAAGAACTTTCTACATAACATGGATTGTGCTTCAAGTTTCACAGTCCATATCCTGAGTTATGCAATAATTATTATTTTAGGAAAGCTGAATATATAGTGACTGGTTAATGAAGTAAGATAGTCAATATCAGAAAAGTAGTCATAGTCATATTGATGGTAACTAGAGATTTTTGGGTTTTCTTAGAAATGTTCTCCAAAGCTTACAAAGTGGTATCGTACTCATTTATACCCTCATCTAAACTTTATAGATACATTTAGTCAATAATTCCTAAGTATTTACTGAGTTCCTTCTGTGTACTCAGGTACTGTGAAGATTTATAGGAAAATATACTATCTTTGTTATTTTCTAAAATAGAGTCTGGAAATACCAAATTTACACAGGAAGTGGAAAATAGAAGCATAGACATACAAAAGTGATGAATGTCACTGTATGGGAAATGGGCTTGTGTATAAATGTATTCCCAGACCATATTAATACAACATATAAGGAGAAAAACAAAAATAAGATGGGTTGAAACCCCAAATCAAATCAGTATGTACATATTTACTGATCATACTATTGCTGGTGGATATGGGGTTCTTGCGGTGTCACGAGGAAAAGCATTCCTAGGGACCCACAAGAGGGGATAAGATCTGATAGCAAGGTTTATTCAGGAAGCAAAATTATAGAGGTTCTCCAGTGTCCCATCGCTGTCCAATTCACCATGGAAAATCAGGGCCAGATATAGAGTCAATGTCCAGAGATCCTGTGCCATATTAAAGCTTAGTCCAGTCTAGCATTTGACGAGCTTAGCTTGTGTTCCCAGCTATAGTCTGTTGCTTTGCTGCTGTACCCATGCTGGAGCCTGCCTGTTGGACCCACTGGCCAGTGGCCACTTGACTAAGGCCACATGACTAAAGAGAATGCATAGAATGCATGAATGCACAGCATGAGTGCAGGTGAGAGAGAGGGGGAGAGAGGGATAATAAGAGAGAGAGACGGGGGAGAAGAGAGAAAGAGAGGGGGGGAGGAGAGAGAGAGATTGATTCTTTGTTCACCTGAAATTATGTTTTCTCAGGCCTGGCAAGAACCAGAAGCTTTTTCAAAATAATCAATCAGCTTCCTAAATTTTCCTGGGTTTGCATTAGGGTCTACCCCCTAGTCAATTACCTTTTTCTCAGGTTAGACTAACAGGTCTCTATGGCAGGTACCACCCCCTGCCCCATTTTGACTTTATTGTCCATGTCCTTATCTCCCCCTCTTCCCTGTACCCCACATACACAATCCGGTATCTGAAGCGGGGAGAAGAGGTTTAATCCCCCAGGAGGGACAATGCTGTGATTCCTTGGGGTATGAAGCTGTATCTTCCTGGTGAAGCAAACAGGCTCCTTTCCTTCATTCATATCTCACTAACTTCAGTAACAATACTATACTAGATAATAAGGTAAAATACAATATTAGGTGTGATACTTGGAAAGTTTTCAGGAAAGTAAAGGAGACAAGGCATCATCACTTTCCGGAGTCCTGGGAACCAATTAGAAACCATAAGAGAGATGTCCTCAAAAGTAAAAACAAACAATAGTAACAACAGTAAAAGCCATTAAGGCATCACCAGATTGCTTTCAACATCTAATATGTAAGACCCTGAGGCATCACTTGCCTTCATGGTGGCCTTTGCTTTGCCTCGATCTTGTGTGGGGCTAGAGATCTCCAATCAATGCAAGATTAGATGCTAGGATCAAGGAGCAGCTTAGTAAGAAAAGAATGGATTTGAAGTTACAAAGTCAGTGTTAAATATCAGCTTTCATTTTCCCTGAGCCTCATTTTTTTCATCTATAGCATAGACATAGTGATAATAATGCCTCATCAATATGTTTTTGTGGAAATAAAATAATAATATATATGTATATCCTTATATGCATAGTGGTAAGTAATATCCTATATAATAAAAGCATAATATGCTAAGTGTCTGAACGAACAGTCTACCATTTAGTCGACTGCTTGACCAGTTGCTATGATGCGCACTGACCATCAGGGGGCAGTAGGTTAGCTTGCCGCTGGGGTCTGGCCAATTGGGACTGGGAGAGAGGGCCAGACATGCCCTGGAGCCCTCCCACCGGCCGGTCAACCTCCCGTGGTCCCTCCCCAGCCAGCTGGCCCCCAACAGCCCTGATTGGTACTGTGCGAGATGGCCCCGATTAGCTCTGATCACCGGCCAGGCCGAGGGACCCCACCCGTGCACAAATTTGTGCACTGGGCCTCTAGTGTATTTAATAAATGGTAATTCACATGATCTAATCCATTCTCTTCAGTGTAATTATAGCCACTAACACAGCATTGAGATTTCTCTCTGGCATATAAACAGTTTACAAACTATACAGTGACATATCCTCATAGTAGTCCATCTTTAGGGACACTTTTAATAATATTTAACATTGGTTCTGAAATTTCAGTTTACAAACACATTCAAATATATCACCTCATGTAGTCCTCAAACAACCTTTTCAGAAAGTGATTATTTCTATTTCCATTCTACAGAGAAGAAAAATGAGGCAAAAGGGGTTAAGGGACTTGCCCCCAGTTCACACTACAAGGAAGTGGCAGAGTCCTCAAGTATTGGGAAGTTGATAAAACAAACTTGAACCCAGGTCTTCTAATTCTAAACCTCTCATTCTTCTCTCTCACCACATGCCTCTTCACAAGCACTGTTTTTATGTGGAGTCCCCTGGAAACTATCTTTCTCCAAAGCCCCCATTTACCCACAAGGTACTTGCTAGTAGGAGTTTTACAAACCAAGAACATCTAGTTGATCCGCTATGTAGATATGTAGACCAGGGGCATGTTCTCAATGTCCAGTGTTTATAGTTAAAACATGGTATTTTATTTTGTAAAATCTGCTGGATTGCTACTTGTCTTATCATTCGGTTAGGATCCCATAGGCACAGATTGACATTAAAAACCTGTTAACTCTGTTAACTCCAGAGGGCACATCTAATGAAATGCCCTAAAAGTTGAATACTTGCCAAAACCACTGTGTCGTAAAGAACAGCTCTCGATTAATCATGATGAGAGTATTTCCTCTATCTAAATGAAATCTGCAATTTGGTAAGAAGATTAAAGATCCTTCAGGGATGAAGGGAAAGTTGCTGTGGAAATTCTAGAAACTAGAAAATAAAGATAGGTCTACTCAATATTCATGAAGTCAGATTGGTTGATGCAAATACAGATTGCACTCTCTTATTTTTTAATGACTTGGCTTATAGCTCTCCTATATCATATTTTATACAGATTCCTACTCAACTTTAAGGCAAATGACTGTAGTTTGTACAATTTAAAAAATAGTTCAGCATATTCAATATGATTTTCTGCCACTTTGACTAAGTGTTCATTTTCTATCCAAAGATTTTTAAGATATATGATCAGAAATGTATAAATAACAAAAAATAAATAAATGATGACAGCATGCATAATAGGTAAACATATATATCACTAAGTGAACCCTTCTATTTTGCATTGAATACAACATACTCTCAAAAGGCAGTTTAAGGGGAAGAGTTGTAAATATTGGTTTAAGTTTAATTTTGCTTCTTAGAGTGGGAAATCAAATTTACTTAGCACAGCCACTTTAAAAAGAAATGTTACCAACTTTAGCTCTCACCCAATGTTTTAGAAATCTTTGCCTCTTAAGCATCACCAATCCTCATCTTCTAAACTGCTGGATAAAATTTAAGAGTAAATGAGTACAAGTTCTATGAATGCTTACTTCATTTCATTATGTTGTAAGTGTGGCAAACAAATATTTAGAGGGTGTTGGGAACTTTGAGCCATTTCATTTTTTTCTCCTAACACTTGACACAGTGCCTATAAGGGTCCTCAAGAAATACTGTTAAGCTCTTTGTTTAAAAAGTCAACAGATTCTTTGAATAGACTACTTACAATATTTTCTACTTCTGTTTTTCAGGCCAGCCCTGCTCCTATAATTGTCAACACTGATACGTTGGACACGATTCCCTATGTAAGTAACATTTTTATTAAGGGTTTCTTTAAAAACTATTGTAGAACTTAATCAGCTATGTTTCAATTTTAATACATATTCAGTATTACTCAATCCAGATAATTTTATGGACTGGTGTGTGGAATGAGTTTTGTGAGTTTTCTTTGTCATTTGCTAAATCTCAGTTTAGTCATGCAAATGTTTTTCTATTTTATCCATTGTTTTGTAAAGCACAGGGCCTGTCATGAGAAAAATTATTGCCCATTGTGTTCAAATAAATGTTAGTTTCCTAGGTGGTTCACTGAAAAGAGATTGAATTGCTTGTGCTAGTAGAAGAGATGAGCAAACTTCTTTGGATCTCTTAGTAAATATTCAAATCAGTTTCTGTTACAGAGCCTAGAACATAAGTAAGTGTCAATAAATATTTGGTGGGTTTTTGCTGGGCTTCTACCAAGAACTGGAACAAAAGTCTTGTGAGAGTGAAGACTGTCTATATATAATCAATTGTATGGTTTTATAAAAGCCTGGCATGAGATAATAGGATCACTCATATCAGTAAAGCCTGGGTTTTGTAACTGAAATATAACCACTCTGATGACCAAAGTTCTTGACAACAGGGTCCAGTTGCGCCGGGGAGATTGGAGAGGCAACAGGCCACATTACGTGTGAGTGGTTGACATTACGGAGGCTCAACAAAGCTTTGCAAGTGGCCCTTACCTGGTGGGTAGAGAATAGTGATGTGGAATGATAGAACAGATACAGATCCATGCAGACAGAGGGTTGGAAGCAAGGAGAGGGCTGCAAGGATAGTGGGTAGAAGGACAAACAGGTTTATGAACTTTGGTTAAATGAGAACAGCATGTGAAACACTTAGAAGAATACTTGGCACAAAGTACGTGCTTGGTAAGCACCAGCTACTCTCAGTCTTAGACCTCAACCTCAAATGCTTGCGAGGGCCAAGCAAACAGATCTAGATCCAGATCCAAACTAATGGTACAATTGGGAATAAGAGGGCACATGGCCTTCCAAAGGGGGCAGCTACCACTCAGCTCCAGTGGGTTGGTACCAAGGGGGTCAAGTGTTGCCAGACCACCCAATGTTTCAATAGAAGTCAGAACTTTAAACTTTGTGTAAAAGTCTGCAATTTTTAAGTACAGGTAACTGATTTTCAAAGGTTCAAACAACTATGTGTGCCAAAGTGTGGTTTCTAGTGCAGAGGCTGCCCTTTGAGAGATGTCTGCCGGGAAGGAATGGGAGGACCTGGGCCGGTCCTGCTAGCCAGGACTCAGCCACAGGGGAGAAGTATGCTAGAACTGGAGTACAAGGCGGGGACTTGATTACAGGAACAAGGGACTAAAACTGGGACACAGGGTCAGGACAAGAATAACAGCAAACTTGGTTTAATGCTGAGTCATCTGAACTACTGAGTTAGAGCTTCTTAAATCTCTCTGAATGAGAGTTGTTTGGGGTCAGACCGGAAATGGGGTTAAGTTTACTGGTAGAAATCAAGTGGCCCTAGAGGTGAAAAGTAAAGGACTCCATTGGAAGGAAGCAAAGCAGTGCATTAAGGACACAGAGTGTCCAGTAGTCTCTCTCTCACTCTTTCTACCTTCTTGTACTTATTAAACATTTATATTGGGATTACTGTATACCCGACACTGTTTTAAGGATGAACAAATATTAACTCACTTAATCCTCGTAATAACCCTATGCAATAGGTACTATTAATTTCTACATTTTATAGATGAGGAAACTGAGTCCTAAAGAAGTTAAGTCACTTTCTCAAGGTTGCACTGTAAGAGGAAGGGCCAAGAATGAACCTAGCGAGCCTAGTTGTACAGTCTGAGATCTTATCTGATGCTGGTAATGCTCCTTTCCTCCTTCCCTCCCTTGTTTTCTGTCTCTCAACTTGAGAACACATGTTGCTTTCTTACGCCTTTGCTACATGTGACTTTGGGTGGAAGACCACTTGTCACAGAGGCAGCAGTACCTTTGGGACAGAGACCCATGCTTATATTAAGGAATCCAATGTCTTTATTATAGTAAATCTCTTTACTGTATCCCTTGACAAAGCAAATGAGCAGTGCTTTGAAGAAGTAGACACGGAGCACAGAAACTTAATTTTCTAAGTAGGACTGCTTTCTTGTGGTAGATCTATATGATATCAAAGCCTTCTATTAAAGTTTCTGTGGCTTAACTGCCAGATGCCCTCATGCACAAATAATTTATCAATAGAAACTAAGGATTTTGTACAGACATGCTCAATTTATGTCCCGACTAATTAGCTAGTAAGATGGTCCACATAAAATAAAATAATCAGCCCTAACCGGTTTGGCTCAATGGATAGAGTGTTGGCCTGCAGACTGAAAGGTCCCAGGTTCGATTCCGGTCAAGGGCATGTACCTTGGTTGCGGGCACATCCCCAGTAGGAGGTGTGCAGGAGGCAGCTGATCGATCTTTCTCTCTTATCGATGTTTCTAACTCTCTATCTCTCTCCCTTCCTCTCTGTAAAAAATCAATAAAATATATTTAAAAAAATAAATAAAATAATCAAAGTGCTCCCATTCTCCTAAATATCAACTTTGTATCTGACTTTGAGTTCTTCAAAGGGCGTTTTTTTGTTCTATCTTCACCTGTTTTGTATTTATATTTAATAGCGCCCTCTGTGAGCCTTCTTAAGAGTTAGACTCTTTACAAAGTTTTGCTAAGCAGCTTCATATGGTGAAAACATCACCTAAATTAATCTATTAACCAGGAGTTATATAATACCTATTTAAGAGGTGATTGTTTGTGAGAATAATGAGATTAGATATGTAAAATGATGCTTTAACTTTGGCTTACTAGGGATTTATTTATTTATCATTTTACTTGATAAACACTTGTGAAGTAACATATGCTAGACCCTAAGAGAATGGTAAATATGTATATCTTCCCCCATATAAGAGAATGAATACATTATCTACTAAAAAAAAGGCAGATTTAATACAAGGACATTAATGCGAATATGCTTTGGGTCTTAGCATCAGCCCAACCCTCCCCCTTTTTCCTGACTCACTGGGTAACCTTGAACACTGTGCCTTTTACAGTCCATTTTCTCATTCCCCAGTGTTCTATACTTTGTTTTCCTCTTTTATTTCTCATGTTCTAGTTGTGCGCATAATTTCAGCTCTATTTAATGAAAAAATGATTTTAGAGCTCCCCAGAGCATTTCAGTCATGTTGCATAAGAACGCTTCCTTCTTTAAAAATATTACCTAAATGACAAAATTTTAATTCTATATTAGTGTCCTCTTCAAAAGTAATTTTATTACAAGTAAATGTATTAATTTTGCCAGTCAGCAAATTTGATTTTAGAAATATATCGTCCTTATGGAAATGATTCCTTGGCATACATGCAAGCAGCAAGTGAATAACTAGAGGAAATCTGTGGTCAAAGGCAATTTTTAAATGTGTAAAAAGGGTACAATAGATACTTAAAGAGATTTCTGCTTTTTTTGAGGGGGAGGTAAGTTAAGGGACATTAGAGCTTTTAAAGTATCTGCCATGAACAAAGGTTACTTAGGTTCTTACACATGACTGCTTCAAATAAACTCATTCTTGTATGATGTCCTGATACTTTAGGGATGGGTAGGACCTTATATGTGCCACAGTCAGCCTCTCATGCAAAGCAGGAATCCCCTTTATGCAGATGTTTTCATTATGGGCCTTTATGGGTGGGACAGTGCTACCAGAGTGTGTCATTTTCATTTTTGATGCCGAAGCCCAGGACACAAATCCTCAAGAGAAAACAAGGCGAAACAAGAACATTTCCATTTCAACACTCTAGTTGCCATTTTTTACTCCATCTTTTTATTCTTCTCCTTGTTGCATTGAATATTGTCTTATGCAAGGTAGTAAACATGCTCTGTTCTTAGAGAGGGTGAGTAAAGCCTGCGTCTGATCTTTACATCTGGATCCCTGAAGGCTGACTTACTGGGAACTAGCATGTTACCGTCTGGTACTCTGCAACCAACTGGCACGGAAGCCTCTCGGGCACACCTCTTCCCTTCAGCAGACCCTTCAGAGTTCTATATTGAACACAAACAAATCCCATTCTTTCTGCTTTCATTTCATAATGGTTCTATTTTGATCCGTGTTCTGGGAAATATGCTGTGGAAAGTGTGGAAAACTCACTGATCGTGAGGTTTAAATCTTATTAAATAACTTGGGGGTTCAAGGAATGCAAACCTCTCATTTTCAAATACAGATATCTGAGCTCTACTAGTAAGTGGTAGAACTTGGTCTACCATTTACTGTTACTCCATGTAACAGTCTATTTTTGGTGTGCAACCAACAACCACAAAATCACTGATATATAACAATAAGCATGTATTTCTCCCATAAGTGCTTGCTGGTTGGCCTGGTCAGCTGTTTGAGGCTGTAGATTACCAGGTTGGCTGGGACGTCCCTGCTTCACATATTCCAGTACGGGGCCCAGAGGGTGGGGCAGTACTTCTCACAGTGTGTTCTTTTCATTATCATGGCCGAAGCACAAGAGGGCAAGCCCAGGACATACTAATAAACATAGTTAGAGCCTCTGCTCATATCACATCCACTAACACCCCACTGGCCAAAGCCAGTCATATCGCCAAGCTCAAAGTGAAGGAAGGAATTTTGCTAAACAAGAAACTGATTTGCCATACCAAATCCTCAAATAAAAGGGTCACAAATCTATACATGTTCCTTTTTTAGAAAAAAAATCAGGTACAATAGAAGGAATCTTACACTTCAAAAATATTAGTAGGTCAATTATAATAAACAATGAAAGTTTCAAAGTCCTGGTTCAACTAATATGGGGAAAGGGTGTCTAATTTATTAAGGATGTCTAAAAGAAATGAGAAATAAAAGAAACATCTAGCAAGTACTGGCAGTACAATGACTTTCCTTTCCTGTGAGACACTGTTGTCTGAAACATTATTTCCAGAAGTAGAAATAATAATGGAGACAAGAGTATTTGGTTCAGAAATTCCAGGACTGCGGCTTGGAAAACCTCCTAAGGAAGTGAGGAAGAGAGAGGAAGAGAGGAGAGAAGAGGAGAAGAGGGGTAAGAAGGAAGAATTAGGTTACAAAAAATATGAGAGGGTCCTTCCTAGAAGGTATTATGCTGAGTGAAAGAAGTCAGTCAGAGAAATATAAATGCCATAGGATTTCACTTATATTTGGAATCTATAGAATAAAATTAATAAATCAACAAAATAGAAAGACTCATAGATACAGAGAACAGGCTGATGATTAACAGAGGTGAGAGGGTTGGGAGGATGGGTGAAAAAAAGTGAAGGGATGAAGACATACAAATTGGTAGTTACAGAATAATCACAGGGATGTAAAGTAAAGCATAGAGAATATACTCAATAATATTGTAATACCTATGTGTGGTGCCAGGTGGGTACTGGAAATATCAAGGGGAACTGTGTAAAATATATGATTGTCTAACCACTATACTATACACCTGAACCTAATACCAAATGATATTGAATGTGAACTGTAATTGAAAAATAAAATTTAAAGTAAAATAATAACAGGATCCTTAGTAGTATCACCCATTGTATTTACCAGGAAGATCTTTAATGTAAAAGTTATTTGAAAACAATCATAATCTACACTAATAAAAGAGAAAGATGCAAATTGGCCATACCTTTACGACACCCACCAGCCAATCAGGAGTGAGTATGCAAATTAACCCAACAAAGATGGCAGGTTAATTTGCATATGCAGGCGCCGAGCTGCCAGGGGCAGGATGCTTGTGTCGTCGATGGCCTCTGGGCAGCATGGGAAGGTGGAAAGGCAGCTCCAGGCTGGGGCGAAGGTGGTGCCGGCAGCCAGGGGAAGGAAGGCCAATTCTTGCATGAATCTTTGTGCATCAGGCCTCTAGTATATTTATAATATTATCAGAGACATTTTTTTGGTAGCAGGTTTTAAATATTAAAGGTCATTGGATGCAGACACAGCTATGATTCTACAAGAGAGTGGTCTAAAGGGAATAAAATGTCCCAAGGAAAGACTGACAATGTGAGCAAAGGTTGGTGGGAAGAGAGGGGGATGAGAGAAAATGAAAAAGGATAATATGGGTTTAGGAATGTAGAGAATCCCTGAGTTTCATTTGGGAGCCAAAGAATTGGCTTGAGACTAAGGTGTTGTTCAGCAGGATTTAAATGGCATTTCTGATTGATTCCAGCAGTAGAAAGCGGAGGGTAGGAGTTCTCTGAGGAGGAGGTTGCTGTATTACCCAAGTGAGATGGCCAGGCACTTGGCCATAGAGGTGGGTGAACAGTTAGGCATTATTTCTTTGAGTTACTTTGTGCAACAACAGACCCTTGTGATTTAAGCTACTGTTGACTTTTAATTGGCTAGCTTTCCAGAATGATTCATGAAGGGAGAGGAAACAGAATTATGTTTGTTTCTTTGAAACCGTCCTGGCAGTGATTAATAATGACAAGATATTTTGGAAGAATTTGCTGAATTTAGTACATTTATCCTTCAGCAAACAAGTTTGTTGCTCTTTGTAGTTTTTCCCATGAACACTGTTAAAACTATATTGTTGATGCTTTTATCTGTTCGAAATATAGTATAATCTGGAAATGAAAAACCCTGACTTGTCAGAAAACAACTTAATTTTGTCTTAATTATGCCCACGAGGCAATAGGGATTTAGCAATAGAGGCAAAGCTATCAATATTTGTTCCCGAGTCAAGCCTGGCCAATCTAAATCCATTCCTCAAGTGCCACAGTCAGCAGATTCCTTATGCCCCCACTTGTTACTTTGCTCCAAAAGGCAAACGATGGAATGTAATGGTGCTTCTCAAATATTAATATGTATAAGAGTTACTTGGAGATCTTGAAATGCAGGTCTGATTCAGTGGGTCTGGGATGGAGCCTGCCAGTCTGCATTTCTAATAATCTCCAGGTGAGGCCTCTGCTCAATTGTACATCACTCTTTGAGTAACAAGAGAGTGTAATGAGAGAGATTAGGCTTTGGGTTCAGGAGCACCTCTGCCAGTAAGTGCTTGGGTGAGTTTTGGTTAAGTCAAATTATTTACCTAAACCCCTGTTTTATTATTCATGAAATGGAGGTAATAATATTTGACTTGCCGGGTTATTAGGATTGCTCTTCCTAGCATGTAGAAGGTGCTTAATAAATTGTTCATCATAAGATTGGGGGAGGGGTGTGCCTTTAATAAACAAACAAACAAACAAACAAACAAAAAAACATTAATTTGACTTAATTTTGAACTGCTGAGCCAAGAATACAGAAGCCACAGCAAGTTCTGAGAGAGGGCAAACAGCAATTATGTAGGTCCATGGACCTACCTACATCTAGATCTTTGCTTCTGGAAGTGTGGTCCATTGACTAGCAGCAGTGTTAGTACCCGGGAGCTTGGGAGCATAGAATGTAGATCCCATTCAAGACCTACTAAATCAGAAACCGTGTTTTTAACAGAAAATTTGTGTGCGTATTAAAGTTTGAGAAGCATTGGTCAATATGCAAGAAACTTTTGTCCAGTTTAGATCCTATAGTCTTTGTTCTTTCACCAGACCTTTTGGCCTGCCCTTGGAGCAGCCTCCCTTTTTACTCTTTCACCCTAAACATAATGCATCTCTGTAGGGAAAAAAGGATCAACTCATTTCAACAAATTGACACTTTATGGCAAACTACTCTGTCTTGCTAGCTTCTAGATTTGTGTTCTCCAAGCCTCCCACCTTAGGTCCTTCATTATTTAAATGTTATTAAAATAATATAAACTTAAAATTAACTTTCTCTGTTGTACTAGCTGCATTGTAAGTGCTCAGTAGCAACCATGGCTGGTGGGTACTATATTTGACAGTGCAAATATAGAATATGTCCATCTTTTCAGAAAGTTCTATTGTACAAAACTGTTCCAGATAAAATAATAGGAAAGAAGTAGAAAGGGGGAGCTAACGTTTATCAAGAAACCACTATATTGGCATATATTACTTAATTCATAAATTATCTAATGAAGCATTACAATTATCTTTCCAACTTCTGTGAGTTGGTTTCATTTCATTTGTTTTAGAGTTGAGTATTTTCATATCTTCTAAATAGTCATCACTCTCTTCAGGAATTGTGGGGAATGCTCATGTGAAAGGCATGGTCTCTGTTCTCATGGCCTTAAAGCTTAACTTTTAAGACTCATACACATGACACACTTGGAGGCAAATACAAGCAATTATTGAAAGCTTTCTTACAAGTTCAGTGATTCTCTCATCAATTTTTGTGTGTGAAATTAGAAAACTCCTATTTATACTGAAATGAATCTTTAAAGAAAAAAAAAATTAAAAATTAGAAGCCCTGACCTACTTACCCATTCACAAACCTACTTTAATCTTTTCCCCCTGCGGTGCCCTTATAGAGAGCGTTTAGCTGGCTGCTCTACTCATAACTCCCCTTCCTCTGGGAAGCTCCTCTGCATAGGCTTGTTATATTGACCTAAGGTGGGAGGCAGTGGGGAAAATATAACAGTTATACAGGTGGAAAATGTGATTGTTAGATGAGAGTCACCACAGAGGCCCTTCTTTCTGGCAATGGTTCCTCTGACGGCACATCTATGACATATATACCCGGTAAAGTAGCTGCTTATTCCAAGGTGCTCAGCCTGGCAGAGCAGTTTTAAGAACAAAGGCAAATAATTCTGAAAAAAGAATATTTGTAGAGTTGCGCTATAGCATCACTACTCAAAATGCAGTCAAATCCTGCCAGGAAGATTAGAATTGCAGAATCTCCAGCTCTGTCCCAAATCTATGTCATCAGAATATCTGAGGGTGTGGCCAGGGAATCTATATTTTTACCAGCTCACCAGGTGAGCTCAGCCTGGCAGAGCAGTTTTAAGAACAAAGGCAAATAATTCTGAAAAAAGAATATTTGTAGAGTTGCGCTATAGCATCACTACTCAAAATGCAGTCAAGTCCTGCCAGGAAGATTAGATTTGCAGAATCTCCAGCTCTGTCACAAATCTATGTCATCAGAATATCTGAGGGTGCGGCCAGGGAATCTATATTTTTACCAGCTCACCAGGTGATTTCTATGCACATTAAAGTTTGAGAGAAGCTAGTAGAAACCTAAAGAGGCTTCGGGATGCTTGACTGAAGTGGGGGTGTAGGGTAGGGTAGGAAATCCTGCACACAGGAAGGCAAAAATAAAACTATACAGATTCACTGAAGTATAATGGAAACACATTTAGTATTAATCTGAGCCAGCATTTAATTCTAGAGTTGTAGTTGTCGTCATTGTTATTTAAATCATGTGGGATGCTTTTAAAAACATTGCCTTTCATAGTCTAGTGCAGTGGTCGGAAAACCGCGGCTCGCAAGCCACATGCGGCTCTTTGGCCCCTTGAGTGTGGCTCTTCCACAAAATACTTACTTCTGTGCAAAATACTGACTTCTATGCACGGGCCATATGTGCGCGCCTGCACGTGGCATTTTGTGGAAGAGCCACACTCAAGGGGCCAAAGAGCCACATGTGGCTCCCCCGCCCCCGGTTTCCCTATCTCTGCCTGGCTCACTCTTATGCATCCCAAAAGGTTCAGATTGAATAATGGTCCTTCTGGGAAGCTGAGATTAGGCGTGATGCTCCTGTTGTGTGCTTCCACTTCAGCCTCTTCTTCTCCTCCATAGAAGTTACCACACTACATTTCATATATATATATATATTTTTACTGATTTCCAGAAAGGAAGGGAGAAAGAGAGGGAGAGAGATAAAAACATCAGTGATGAGAGCGAATCATTGATCGGCTGCCTCCTGCAAGCTCCCTCCTGGGGACTAAGCATACAACCTGGGCATGTGCTCTGACCAGGAATTGAACCATGCTCAACTACTGAGCCACACATCCAGACGGCATTACTTCTTTCATGGCTGATATTTCTTCCTAGAGTATAAACTTTATAAGCACAGAAAAAAAAATTGCTCTGTGTTTTCCACCCTTGTTACTTCTATAACCCAGCACATTTTTGCTGGCCTGGCTGGCTAAATGAATGAAGGGATGAATGAATAAAGATGTGAAGAAACTGCAGTAAGGTAATATGCTATAAAGAACCATCCCGTTTGAGGAGTCAGGGAAAAGTAGAATTTCAGGTAGCTCTTAAAGAATAAGGAAGGCGTTTCCAGGCAGAACAGGGAAAAGACATTCCAGGAAGAGGGAAGTCTATGTGCACAGGCCAGAGGCCTGGAAACTCATGTCCTGAGATATGTGTGGCTAAAACATAGAGTGGTAGCATGAGGTTGGAGAGGAAGGGTTGCCGCAACCTTTTATGGCTATGGTTCAGGATCTGAAGAAGGGGCTGACGCACAAATGAAAATGCTATACAAGAAATATGAATTTAGAAGGCATTGGGGGCCAGGGATGTCTCTTTCGTGAAGAGCACACACCAAAACTCTGGCTGGTCTGCTTTTTATTCAGTTTTAGATACACATCTTGCTCTCAGTAAAGCACAGCAAACAGGTAGCAGACAGACTGTCTCAAAGGTCAGGAAAGATCAGTAAAGATTCACTAAAGTCCAGTAAACATTTACTTGAGGCTATCAGGTCAGGAAATTGTTTCGAGCCACCACTATCTCAACACAGTCCTGCTAAGTCCAAGGTCCATAGGCCTTCCGCGTTCCTTGGTGCACTCCATGACAGTATTGGGAAAGCAGTGGCTTCCCGCAAAGGGTTGAGTCTGATTGTGAAGACCTCATTTGCTTGATATGGGATTTGAACTCTAGCCTGTGGGCATTGCCAGTAGTATCATCTTCTCATATGTTTGGGAATTTATAGACTTTTTTTCACCACTAGGATCCGTTTTTGTGTGTGTGACTGCTGTGTAATAGATACCCTAAATATATGTTGAATAAATAAAGCCAATAAACAATAGCGATCACTTAACAACAATGGACTACAAGCTTTTCTCAAGCTTTTTGTATATGTTCTTATCTCTTTGCCTTTGTTCTTTCTGTTCCATTAGCCCAGACTGTCTTTTTTCTCTGTGCCCATCTTTTAAAGATTTCATTAAACTGCCACTTCTATCAGGAATACCTCATCAATCATTCTAGGCAAAATAATGCCTCCTTCCTCCTTGATTCCATAGTATTTAACTCACAGGGGGTTGCCTGCTTTAGAGGGTAGACTTTAGGCTCTTTTGATTCTACCACTTACTAGCTAGGTACCTTGGAAGATTAACTTCTCTGGTCCTCTTTCCTCATCTGTAAGTAGAGAGAGTAATAACTGTCTTCCATCATGTATTAATTAGTGTATAGGTTCAATTACATATAACAGAGACCAAAATAGCAGTGCCTTTGTAAGATTAAAATGTATTTCTGTCACATGTAACAGTCCATATGTTTTATACAGAAATGGAAAGTCAGCTCGGCTCCACAAAGTATTTTATTTTAATATATATATTTTTTATTGTTGATAGTATTATATATGTCTCCTACTTTTCTCCCTTCACCCCCCCTTCTCCCAACCCTTACCCCCCTCCAGGTCTTCTACCTCCTCACAAAGTCATAAAAGGGCCCAAGAAGCTTATCTTCTTGTTCTTCCCCTTTTAGATGTTGCCTTTGTGCACACAGCACCATGTTGACATGCCAAGGAGTAGGTTAGAAGAAAGACATAGAGATGAGCACTATTCCTCCTTTTAAAATAGGATTTTCCCTTATATCCCAAGGGTTCGAACCTAGGCACAAAGCCGCACCTACCTGCAATAGGAGACGTACATGTCATCTTTCTTCTGGACTACCCTGGGCCCAAATACAAATTTGAGATTCCATTACTATGGAATGAAAGGATAATGAATATCACGAGACAACCAGTAGTCTCTGCCATGCAGCATGCATAGTAGTGTTTTTCAGTGTGGAAACTTTCCCCCAAAAGATGCTAAAGATGATCGGAAGCTTTGTCTTTACATGTTCCCATAATTTCTAATTTCAACATTTGGATTTATTTCATAAAAGCATAATATATTATTATAGTGGTATAAGTATAATAGATTAGCACTTATGGGGAATGCATGCTCACAAACATTTTACAGATAGAAACACTGGATAAAAAACTATAGAAATAACTGGCTGGAAGCATTAGAGATAATATTTAGATGCTGCTTGACTCATAAATAAATGTTCAACAAATGACCATTGTTACTGTGCAAAATTAGTACTTACTATATACTTTCTTGTTTAGTAATAGTTCTTATCATTCTATATTAGCCTAAAACAGCTGTGTTTAGCCTGACCAGTGTGGGTTAGTGGTTGAGCATTGACCTATGAACCAGGAAGTCATGGTTCAATTCCCAGTCACGGCACATGCCCGGGTTGAGGGCTCGATCCCCAATAGGAGACATGCAGGAGGTAGT
>NW_005371503.1:444313-452720 GCF_000412655.1 Myotis brandtii
AAATGACTTAAAACCTTTACATTGCCTTCCCTTAGTTTTAAGAGCATTACAGTTGGAAAGAAGCTAACAATCCTACTTTGAACTTAAAAATAAAATGCAGGAATACTAAAATATAATTTTCCTAGGGCCTCAGGAATTTTATGTGATAGAGTATTTCATAATCTCTTGTTAAATTTCTTTGAGTTTTTAAATTAACTTTTCTACATTGATATTTTTTAGGACCCAGTTCTTGGGGGAAGACTATCGCTACATATTCTCTGGGAAATTGGACAGATACCCTGTTTCTTTTTTTACTATTCCAATCGTCCCCACACATCAGTATTTGAATTCATTCAAGGCCTTTTTCCATTGCTGTTCATCCTCTTTTAGTTTTTCCCCAGGATTCAGGCTCTTTAAAAACAAAACAAAATTGTCTTTCTCAGAGGGGCTAATTGTCTTCCTTTTTGAGAAGGCTGTGATATTGGCATTGGAAATTAATTTGGTTGTGTTGCCTGGCAGGCAAACATTTATATCCTTCTTGGTTCACCTGGGCAAATTACTTGAAATATTTGCACCTCAGTTTTTTCTCCTATGAAATGGGAGAAAATCACCTACCTTGTGGGTCCATTTTTTAAATGCAATAATGAATATGAAGCACTAAATATAGAATCTGGAATAGAGTCATCAATTACCTCTGATCTCTGATGTTTTGAAGAAGATATCCATTTTTAAAATAATTCATATTTTGAGCAACAACAACAAAATCTTGAGGATTTGGTTTTCAAAATATCCAAATGATTCAGTCTCCTATGTCAATAACAAAAGGATCAAAGACAAACGCATTGTCTCATAGGCATTCCTACTGGGAGCCGCTACCAGGTGGCTTTCAATGGTCCATTTCCCCTACCTGTGGTCTGCAAACCGCGGCTCCCGAGCCACATGCGGCTCTTTGGCCCCTGGAGTGTGGCTCTTCAACAAAATACCACGTGCGGGCACGCACATACAGTGCGATTGAAACTTCGTGGCCCATGCCCAGAAGTCGGTATTTTGTGGAAGAGCCGGTATTTTATGGAAGACCCGCACTCAAGGGGCCAAAGAGCCGCATGCGGCTCGTGAGCCACGGTTTGCCGACCACTGCACGGTCTCTTCCCTTTTCTCAATGTGTCATATCTCAGTCCTAAATTATTTCTCAGAGTTATCACTTAGAAGTTCCAGGTTTGTGTGAATATTTGAATAACAGGATGAACTCTCATGAGGTTTTCCTTTGGTGAAAAAGCATAGTTGCTGCTTCCCAGGCAACAACAATAGCAATGTGATTTGATTATACCGATTTCCACAAAGTGCTCCAAATGATGTTTTGCCCAAAGGTGCTTTATTTTAGAAACCCAGGAGCATAACATTCAAAGAATGACAATCTAATGAGGTGTCACTTGAAGGAAAAGTAGTCATGAAATAACAAAACCCAACAGGTTGAGCATTATGCAAAGAGGAGTAATGAACAATAGCCCATCAAAATCAGTATTTCTTTAAAGACAATCTCAGGGAATTGTTTGTTGTGTTTTGAACACATTGCTAATACTTTCCCTGATCCCCTGAAGCAGTGGTTCTCAACCTTAGCTACGCATTTATCCCTTTCTGTGCTTTAAGAAATACTGATGTCTGGACTCCAGGACCAGAGATTCCTTCTTAATGGGCCTGGCTGTAGCCTGGGCATAGACATTGGGATGTTTAAAAACTCCCCAGGTGATTATTTTATGCAGCCAAGGTTGAGAGCAATTGACTTGGAGCTATAAAATGGAGTTTGATCTATTAGCATTGGAAGTATAAAATTAGATGCCAGCACTTACATTGCTTATTATTTTGAAGGGAAAACACAGTAACCATAGTGTGAGCTGTGTCAAAAATCATCGAGAATGTTAAAGCATGGGTGGTTCGCTTTATAGAACAAGCCTGTGCCTTTCCCCACGTCTCCCCCCCACCTCTCTCTCTTCTTCTCTTTCTTTCTCTCCCTGTCCTCTAAGCTACAAGCAGCCTTATCTTGCTGTAACTTGTTTCCTGAGCCCATTTCTTTAACAGCTCCCTTCTACCTCTGTGACTTCCTAAATAAACTTTCTCTTATAATTTGGAAAAAATGTTAAAAAATCATTTTCCCTTTCAAATCTATTGTGATTCCAGAAAAGCCTTCCAATGACAATGGTTGGTTTAGTGGACTCATTATAGGTAATAAACTGAACTTGCCCGCTGTTAACTTGGTAACAGCCACAGCCACTGCTAACAAAACTGTCTATGCAAGGCTCATAACCTCAGGTTCAGACATGACCACGTTAAAAAAATGTCCCTCCACGGGCTATTCTGCTGACACATGTCACCATTTATGAATTGAAAATGGGGTAATTAAAAAGGAAGGCATGGCCCGTGCTTGAGCAGTTTGGCCTAAGGACCCCTACAAGGCTGAAAAAAGACATTTGCAGGCTGGAATACTGCTGAAAGCTGGTCTGAGTTGACCTTTAGGTAGGTCATTGTGGTAACCTGGGGCTCAATGTAATTAGAAACAATCAAATATCTAGGCTCAGCCCAAGTCTTTCAGGCGCTTTCCATGACGACCCAAGGCACTGAGTTTTCCCTTCTCTTAGTGCTGATTGCTCTTATTTTAAGAGGCACACTGGTCAAACGTTTATTTAATTCAAGTTTATTTGAGGGCAACTTGATTTAATAAATGTCTGCTTGCATAGCAAAAGGATTTGGTTCCTTTAAAACGGAGCACGATGTTGGTATGGCCAAAAACATGGACTTGGTGTCCAACAGAAATGGCTCTTGAATTTGAACTTGAATTAGTTACATAAATTTTCCAAGCCTTAGTGTCTTATCTAGTAAAATGGGGAAAACTGGAAATATGTTTATAGTACTGGCAAGAGAATGATCTGAGTGATTTCATACTTGATTTAATAAACTTTAAAGATAAAAGCAGCTAAATATTTCTAATTATATGCTATGCACTGTTAAAAATTGTTTACATATATTAATGTATGCAATCCCCACAATGCCCTGAGAAGTGTATTGTTATCTTCACTTTACAGGTGCTGAATCTTTTGCAAAGAGATATTCTTAATTGTTCAAGGTTGCACAGTATCTAGTGAGGAGCATGCATTAACTAAGAGAGAGAAAGAGAGAGAGAACTCATGGATATGAACAACAGTGTGTTGATTTCGGGGGGGGGTCAAAGGGGTTTGGTGGAGGTGGAAGAGGTCATAGAAGGGATAAATGGTAATGTAAAAAAAGAAAAGAAAAGAATAATGTTATGGCCCTGGCCAGGTGGTTCAGTTGGTTGGAGCATCATTCCATGCACAAAAGGTTGTGAGTTCTATTACTGGTCATGGTCAGGGCACATACCTTGTTCATGGGTTCCATCCAGGTCAGGGCGAATACAGGAGGCAACCAGTCCATGAATTGATCTCTCTCTTTCTCTCTCTCCCTCTCGTTCCCTCTCTCTAAAAATCAATAGATATCCTCCAGTGAGGATCAAAAAAATAGAATAGTGTTATGCTACCCTGCCTCTCAGTAGTTGCAACAAAATTTAGTTTTCTGAGTTACTCACTTATGAGACTGAGGAAGACACAGAAGCAGCTAAGGTCAAACACCGTGTTGTTATACACCTTACTAATAAAAGATCAGAGAGCTACAAGGAGAGGGAAATTGTTCCAGAATGCAAACAGACGATATTTATGAGTAAAAAAACCATATTGTTGTGTAAGTTAAAACTCAAACTGGGACGAGATCTTAGAAGGGGTATTAGTGACGTCATTGTATGTAATAAATAATCCATAGGGTGTGACAATGAATGATTTGGGATGTCTTGGGTGAAAGTCCTGAACAACATGCTTCCATGTATATTATTTTATTTACTTCTCAAAATATTCATGAAGGAAGCAATCATCTTTATTGCAAAAGAAACTGAAAAATGCTTTGAGGTCATGAAGTTCATCGATCTTATGTCATTAATAAATGGCAAATTGGACTTAAGTTAGGTCTTCTGACTTCTCCCAACTAACTGGCTATGTCATACGGGGAAGATCTTTACAGGAATTGCTGGAGCTCAGCTTCCTTGTCATCATCAGATAAGGGAACCCTCCTATTTTTACATTTTTATTTATGATCTGTGAGTTCCACATTGCTGTTAGGTACTGTGATTCATTCATATAACAACATTTTGTGAGCACCTACTATGTATCAGGCTCGCTTTAGTTCAGCTATTGGGACCAAAACAAAATGACCACTCTCACAGAGCTTACATTATAGACACAATAACAAAAAAGGAAACTCTAAAGTAATAAGTGCCCTGAAGAAAATAAAGCAAAGTGATGTGATAGTGGGAGTGGGGAGGGCAGTGGCTTCTTTACAAAGAGGATTTAGGGAAGACTTCTTGGAGAAAGTGATATTAAACTTATAACCTGAATACAAGAAAGAGCCAGACATACAAAAAAAGAAAAAAATCTTTTGGTATTGCTGTTTCTCTTTCCTATCCACCCCCAATTCCACAAAGCCTTATTTTAATTTGTATTTTGCTGTTGATGTTTCTCTTTCTCCCTCCTTCATTCCTGTCTCGGTGAATAAAATCACCTTTAACTCAAGTGCAGAAGCCATAGTACATTTCTAGAAAATCATCCTTATGCTTCATATTCCTGAATTACTAATTCTTACATAGTATGTTTGCTAAACATCTTCTTTCTGTCTTATCTTCCTCATTGTCAAGGCCGTTAGTACAGGGCTCTTCACTCTCCAGGACTCCTGGATTTGCCTCCATACTTGTCTGTTTCTTGCTTTTTCTTCTTCTAGTCCACATAGCTCTCTGAATTACTTAAAAAAAACTGTTATAGTCCCATTATTTAGCCACCTAAAAACCTTTAATAGTCCTGAATTGCTTCATAAAATCTAAATTCCTTAATATGATATTCAAGGCTTTTTACAGCTACCTGTCATCCCTTCCCACAATATACCCTGTGTTCCCTACTACTCAGTTCTTCTAGTTCCTGAATACAGTGTATTGATTGCCATGCACATGCTGGTCCTTCTTTGATGCCCTATCTCCAAATGATCTCCTTCTTTTCCTTCAGTAAGTACTTTTAATATCGCTTCCATATTTCTGTACTTGTAACATTGAGAATTAGGATAAGTGGCATACACATCCCAAAATAAGAGCAGCAAAATCAATGTGAAAAACATCATTTCCCTCACATAAATGGAGTTGAAAAGCTAGACAACCCATAGCACTCTCTAGTTTAAGAGACTACACTCCATCATAACTCTCCTAGCATTCTAGCACAAGGATCCCTGTTTCTTGATCACCTTATGGCTCAAAGGCTGCTATAGCTCCAATCTTTACATCACATTTAGATATCAGGGATGGACATTATAAAGAGTGTGCTTCCACCCTAGCCGGTTTGGCTTAGGGGATAGAGCATCAGCCTGTGGACTGACAGGTCCCAGGTTCAATTCTGGTCAGGGCACCTGTAGGAGGCAACCAATCGATGTGTCTCTCTCAGGTTGATGGGAATGTTTCTCTCTCTTGTCTCTCCCCCTCCCTTCCACTCTCTCTAAAAATTAATAGAAAAATATCCTGGGGTGAGGATTAACAAGACAAAGAGTGCAAGACTGTGCTTCTAACTTCCAAGGACACTTTCAGATTATGCATAAGAATTAACTCACTCATTGACTAAAAATGGTCATGTGGCTACACCTAACTGAGAGAGGCTAGAGTACATTTATTAGCTGGGTGACAATTTTTAAGAAGAGAATAGATATTCAGAGGCAATTAATAGTCTCTACTTCTGTCAGTCTTTGAATATTATTATTAGTATCCCTCATGAGGAGATTTATTCTTTATTTTTTTATCTTTTTTAAAATATATTTTTATTGATTTCAGAAAGGAAGGGAGAGGGAAAGAGAGAGATTGAAACATCAATGATGAGAGAGAATCATTGATCGGCTGCCTCCTTCCTGCATGCCTCACACTGGGGATAAAGCCCGTGACCCAGGCATGTGCCCCGACCGGGAAGTGAGCCATGACCTCCTGCTTCATAGGTTGACACAACCACTGAGGCACACTGGCTGGGTTAGTTTTTATCTTTTAAGTTCTCATCCTTCCACTGTAACTCACACCTGCTATAGAATACAAGGCACATATGTGGTCCTCTATGATCTGGACCTTGTCTTTGTCTCTATTCTTAATTTCCATGATCATCCATCCTCCTCAGTACCCATTATGTATAAAGTTTCCCATTCATCTGTTTCACACTTTTGTGAAATTGCATGGTATTTTCCTTTAATTAGAATGCTTTATCCCACTCCCACCTCTAGTCTGTTAGCACTTGCCTTATCCACTCCCTACTCTTCTGGGATTGATCTTATATTCAATTATTGCTCATATAAACCTTCAAGTAGACCATGACATCCTCAAACATACTATGAATTATTCATTTTTAATCTCTAGCACCTCAAACATAACCAGGAAAAAGAAATCAGACACCCAATGCATTCTTGAATAAATGAATGAAATGTACAACTGAGGTATATATTCAACTATTCATTTCATATTTTTGCAAACCTTTATTTATTAATGGTATATCAAATATCAAGCTGCAAGCTGGATGCTGAGATTAGTAGTGAATAATATAAATATTGTCTCTCCATCATGGAGTTTAAATTCTTGATGATGGAGACAGAAAATATAATAATTCTAGCTGTGAATGAGAAGAATATAAAGGAAGAAGAAAATAAACTACCCATAATACTGTGAGGCTACTAGCAGGATATATTTTAGTTCTTTGTGAACCTATTTAGCTCTTATTTGTGCTTCATTCTTCATGAAAAAAGTAGATAAAGAAGTTTGTTATATCATGAAAGGTTCATGCCTCTGAGTTTGGCTACCACCAAGAGAATTGTTAATTACCTTCTTTCTTAAGTTCAGTGACTTTAAAAGTTATAACACTCCAAGCTTCAGATGTGAAGATTAATGTAATTGTTGACATTAATGGCTTCACATAAATTATTGTGGTGACTTGAACTCCATTAAAATTGTGGGATGTTCATCTCTGTTGACTAGCTAAATGTTTATGAGAAACCTTACTTATTCTTTTAAAAAAAGTATATTTATTGAGTGCTTGCTCAGTACTGGTTGCTGTTTTAAATGCTTTGCATATGTATATTAATTAATTTAGTTCTTACATTAACCATCATGTTTTATTAAAATATACTTTTATTGATTTCAGAGAGGAAAGTGGAAGGTCAGAGTGAGATAGAAACATCAATGAGAGAAAATCATTGATCAGCTTCCTCCTGCACACCCTGACTGGGGATCAAGCCCACAACCCAGGCATGTGCCCTGACAGGGAATTGAAGTGTGACCTTCTGGTTCATGGGTTGATGCTCAATCACTGAGCCATGCTGGTTGGGCACCTCATATCAACCATTTAAGATTATACTCATCTTATCCTTATTTTACAATAACAAAACAAAACAAAACAAAACAAACAAAAAACAACAACAACACCTGGCACAAAGAGAAGTTAACTCATGCAATGTGGCCAAGGCCATGTAGCTGGTAATAGAATGAGCCAGCACTCAAACCCAAAGATCTGTGCTCTGTACCCTTGCAACTCAGGAGAGGAGTCCTCAGACCAGCAGTATCAGCCGCACTGGGCAGCTTGCTAAAAATACAGAGTCTTCTACCCACCCCACACCTATGGAATCTGAATTTTAATAAGATCCCCAGATGATTCAAATGCATATCACAATTGGAGAAGCACTGCTCTAAACCACTCTTTATACTGCCTTAGAGCATCTTACACTTGGCAATACTCTCATATGCTAAATGTTTATTTAGTTCCCTTTATCTTTGGGCCAGTCAGACACTTATGTCTTTCTGTAGCCTCAGCAAAGTAACATGTGAAATGGTCCAGGCCACATAAGTGCTCCTTCAGAGAATGCACTTTCCTTTTCTTTTATTAAAATTATTTTTTATTTATAGTTGACATACAATATTATATTAGTTTCAAGTGTATTACAGTTATTGGGTATTTATATATCTTATGAATCAATCACAACAGTAAGTCTTTCACTGTAAATAGTTATTACAATACTAGAGGCCCGGTGCACAAAAATTTGTGCACTCAGCGGGGGGGGAGGGGGGTCCCCCAGCCCGGCCTGTGCCCTCTCGCAGTCTGGGACCCCTCGGGAGATAACGACCTGCTAGGCCTGCTCCCAGGTGGCAGAGGGCAGGCCCAATCCCTAAGTGCAGCCCCTGGTCAGGCTCAGAGCAGGGCCGATTGGGGAGTTGGGGCGCCGCCCCGTCATGCACAGAGCAGGGCGGATCGGGAGGTTGCGATGCCACCCTCAGTCACGCTCAGGGTAGGGCCGATTGGGGGGTGGGGGC
>NW_005371503.1:452822-464768 GCF_000412655.1 Myotis brandtii
AGTTCATACTTCTTAATCCCCTTCACCTTTTTTGCCTACCTCTCCTACCCCCCTCCATTTCCTTTTTAAAAAAAATATATTTTTATTGATTTCAGAGAGGAAGGAAGAGGGAGAGAGAGATAGAAACATCAAGGAGGAGAATCATTGATTGGCTGCCTCCTCCATGCCTCCTACTGGGGACTGAGCCCTCAACCCGGGCATGTGCCCTTGACCGGAATCAAACCCGAAACCCTTCAGTCTGTAGGCTGACACTCTATCCACTGAGCCAAACCAGCCAGGGCCCTCCCTCACACCTCCACTTCTTATATCTTATATCACAATGCTACATCCACTGTGGGAATCTTGCTGCTTGCTGAGATTAAATTAAAATATCAGTCAAAATATTGATACCATTGACTTCCACTTCCCTGAACCCCTTGGGTCATGTGGATGAAGAGAAATGAGGTAACATTTCATCATTAAAAGTAGTTACACTCTGATACTGAAAAAATTTGGAAGCAGGAGGTTAGATGTCAAAGCAAAAAGAACATTTTAAATCCTCCATTGATTTTCTTTCTCTGTGTTTCCCTTCTTTTATTTTTTATGATAGGGATACCTGCCAGCATCATTTTCTTCTTTCTCTGGTTTATAACTTCCCCATTAAAAAGTAATTTGAACAACAGTATGGCCAGAGAGTTTTATCTGTACATTTTTATAGCATTTTATCATTTTGCCTCAGTTATTTGAGTGCATATCAGGGTATCATTAAAATCTGCAGCATCTACAGAGTGTATGTGACAAACCAGGAATTGTGCCAAGTGTTGTTTTCCTCCCCACTTTGGATAATCATTTGCTTCTCACCACAACTTTCTCATGGAGATGTGATTGTGATCCTCATTTAATACATGAGGAAACGAAGGCCCAAAAAGTTTAAAAATATACACATAGCTCCCAGCTTGTAAACGTGGAAACTGGAGTTGCACCCGGGCAGTCTGTTTCCAGAGCCCACCTGCTTTATCATTCCTCCCAGCCATGATCTCATTGCAAGCCGTGGGTATAAACATGGCATAAATAGAAGAAAACTTTAGTTTTGTTTTTTTCCCCCCGTATCCTGACAGACAGTTGTTTTGTTCCTTGTTTTTCTAAATTATAATTTTGCTCTCACAAAATGATATGCTTTTAAATGATTAAGGGTTTTTAAGCATCCTATCATTTAAACAGCCCCCTTTTCTTTCATGTATCACTGAATTGGAATGTGTAAGCACTGAATTTGAATCATATGGGATTCAATTTTGAAGATCACTTGGCCAAAACTCTAGGAATTACTTAGAATTCTTTTCACCTGATTTGGACCACATGAAATTAGCAATCCATAGTTAAAAGTAAAACTCTAACTTAAGTCTGGTTCTCCATAGATAATAACAAACAATTGAACAGTGGCTAAGAAGCACTAATTGAATAAGTGCCAGTGAGGTTCAAAATGAATGTGTCAAGTTCTAATGTGCCAAAAATACCGAGTCTCCAAATTGCTTTCAATCATAATATAAGTCTATGACCAATGCAATTAAAACAAGCATGATTGGATCTGACTAAAAAAGCTATAGAAGAATTCTGGAAAATATTCCCAAGTAGGTGCACATTCAGTGGAGGTTGGAGGTGGAATAAGTGGCGATAGTGAAAAGGAGGCATTAGAGGAATAAGAAAGTCCATCATACCAATGAGCCACCAGAAGATAAGTCACAAAGAGAACAGCAGTCATAATACAGTTTGTCATATTGGTTTAATTAAAATGAACACGAGATTTTACAATCTTCCTATATAGAACCATAGATCCAAACTTTTGAGTCCAGATTTTGTGACATGAGAAGGTATATATTTATTTACTCAACATAGATTTTTTGGGGGGTTAATCCTCACCGGAGGATACTTTTTCCATTGATTTTTAGAGAGAGAATGGAAGGGAGGAAGGAAGGGTGAGAGAGAGAGAGAGAGAGAGAGAGAGAGAGAGATGTTAGAGAGACACATTGGTTGGATGCCTCCTGTGACTCTTCGGTGAGCAGATGGACACACTAGCCACTGAGTAACACCAGCCAGGGCTCAACATACATTTTTTAAAGCATCAGCTTTGCCTGGCACAGAGCTAGCTGTTGGGAATAATGTTCTGCCTTTAAGTTTATAGTTTAATAGGAAATTAAACTATTGTGATCAAAAAACAATAAATTGTTATAGGTGCCATCACAGAAGCAGACAAATGGCTCAGTGGGAACAGAAACCTAGGAGTGTTCAATTCTCTTGCATTTTCCATGATCTGCATAACCTTAGATGTATCTCCTCCTGTGCCTAGCTTCCTGTTTATCCATCTCCACTGTATGTCTCTCTTCCTAGGCCTCACTCCCTCGAGTCAGAGAGAACTTATTTTTCCAATGATTCCATGATTGTTCTAACCTGCATGCTTTTGTACTTGTTTTTCTCTATGCCTGGAATGTGGTGTTTGTTTTTTTCTTTTATCTCCATCTGAAAAAAATTGGTTCATTTTTTGAACAGAGCTTCCTGTAATGCCACCTCTCTGTGAATCCTTCCCATTCCTTCTTTTAAGAGCACCCTCCTCCATGTCCTAACAAACTTTAATTTGACTCTGTTGTAGCACATGTCACATTGCAGTTGGTTATGTATCTGTAAGTCCCAGAGGCAATGACTGTTTTTATATTTCCCCCAAGATTTATCTGCCTGCCCATCCTTTTGGTTTTGTTTTGTTTGTTTTTGATATATAAAAGAATAAAATTAATTGAGTTAAATCTTTCTTGAACCTTATGCAATGTACTAGTGCTGTGGTTGGCAAACTGCAGCTCATGAGCCACATGCGGCTTACTAGCCACTGAGTAACACCAGTCGGGGCTCAACATACATTTTTTTAAAGCATCAGCTCTGCACGCATGTACAGTCCGATTGAAACTTCATGGCCCATGCACAGAAGTCTGTATTTTGTGGAAGAGCCACACTCAAGGGGCCAAAGAGCCGCATATGGCTCGCGAGCCTCAGTTTGCATCAAAGAGAAACTAGATACAGAGTCCATGTCTTCAAGGAAGTCTTAGATTTGTAGATGAAGAGATAGTAAGTAAATAGACTAATGAAACACAATATAACTGTGAAGAGGGAGTAAGAAGTACAGTGGGATACAAGAAAGTGACTAATTAACATTTTTTAGTTCAGGGGAAGCAAATGTTTTTGGTAAATTAAACCTTAATGTATAGGAAGAAGACCCTAAGGAAGATGAGATTTGGGAAAGGGCAATCATGTATAAAGAAAGACTCAGAACAACTAAAATGCTTAGCAAATTCAGTCAACAGTTTCTAGTTTGGTGGAGCAGGAGTAAGGTCTGTAAAATGAGGGTGGTGGGAAATGATACAGAGCAGGTGGGGGAGATGTTGCATAGCACAGTGGTTAGGAGCACTGGTTCATCCAGACTGCTAGGGTTTGAATTCTGATTCTGTGACCTGTATGACCTTGAGCAGTGCCCTAATTTCCTCATCTATGAAATGGTGGCAGAAATAGTACCTATCTCATAAGGTTATTTGAGAACTACATCAGATAATACATGTAATGCACAAATAAAAGTACCTGATTCATAGCCCAACAGTGTGGCTCAGTGGTTGAGCATCAACCCATGGCCAGTTCTATTCTTGTCAGGGCACATGCCGGGCTTGTGGGCTAGATTCACAGTAGGGGGTGTGCAGGAGGCAGCTGACCTATGTTTCTCTCTTATCAGTGTTTCTCTCTCTCTCTCTCTCTCTCTCTCTCTCTCACCGGCTGGGTCAAAGGTCCTATTACATTGAAACCTGACAGTTTCTGTTGACATGCCATCTTACAATTACATTATTTCTATAAGTTCTAATCATGCTTATTTTAATATTATTTGGAAGCTAAACAATAAGAAATACTACATTTTCCCATGTCTAGGAATCTGACCCAGCTGTACTCCCACCACATACCTGACACATAGTAACAAGTGTATGTCTTAACACTCATTATTATCATGATTTGACCCAGCCTAGTTCTAGGAAATCCTGTACACAGTTGCATAACCATTAACCATTGATTCTAGTTTTCTCATTTATTATTCTATTCATGAATTTCCAACAAAAAATGTGAGGCCAACAAAGAGCAAACAGGCTCTTAAGAGTTTTGGAACTTTGTCAGACATGGTCACTGAGATAGAGGCAGCCCAGGATCAACTGTCTTCAATGGTGTCGCCTGACTCTTGGCTGGCTGATCCAGTCTTCCTCCTGGCAACACCATTATTCCTAGCTAAACACGTGCACCTCTCAGCATCTGGAAATAGCCACTTTCAACTTCCTCTAGCCTAGATCAGAGCTCTCCGCTGCATCTTTCCTCAGTCTTTATAATCATTAAAATAAAGCCAAGTATATCTGGGAGCAGTGGGGAAGCAGTTGTGGGGACTGGTATTATGTGTGTGGGGAAGCCCTCTGTCTTCCATCCTCCACTTTTTTCCTACCAATGACCTAGAAGCCCAGACCCTGACCCTGGAGTGGAATGGTAGGCTTCTCTGAAGATGGGAGGGGACAATGATCCTTTCACCTGACCTTCTTGGTGGGCTCCTTTTAGAGTATGTGTCAGAGAAGGACAGGGTTTCTTTTTCTATGTATGATGAAAAGTTTTAAATCTTTTCCTTACAAATGTCCTTATGAGAAAGACCTGTGTGCCTCCAAGGCCAGGGGCGGGAGCAGGAGGCTCTGTGGAGGACTGGCCCTGGCCCAATCATGCATAATAGGAATATATCTTAAGAGAAGTTAAATTCCTAGAAAATTTGTTTAGATTTATAAACCCAGAAAACTACACTAATGATTCCATGCTATGATCTATCTCATGAAAAAAAAATTTTTTTAAACCAGGACAACATTTCATTCAACTCCATGGTGCTTCTTGGTTTGACCACCATTGAATCCCTCCTCACTGTTGGGTCAAATATCCTATTTTTTTAAATTGATTTTAGAGAGGAAGGGAGAGGAAGAGAGATATAAAAACATCAAGGAAGAGAGAGAATCATTGATCAGTGCCTCCTGTACACGCCCTACCGGGGATCAAGCCCACAATTCAGGCATATGCCCTGACCATGAATTGAACCATGACCTCCTGGTTCATAGGTCAGTGCTCAACCACTGAGTCTCACCGGCCAGGCCAAAGGTCCTATTACATTGAAACCCGACAGTTTCTGTTAACATGCCATCTTACAATTACATTATCCCTTATAAGTTCTAATCATGCTTATTTTAATATTATTTGGGAGCTAAACAATAAGAAATACTACATTTTTGCATGTCTAGGAATCTGACCCAGCTGTACTCCCACCACACTGGAAGAAGGTGTAACAACAGAGAGACATGCTGAAGGTTCTCATTACACAGGCGTGACGAGTTTCACAAAACTATATCCAAGCTAAACTCTTTAGCATTCCATTACGCCATGCATTAGCCAAGGATTTTATCACCTTTTTTGTTCATTTGCAATTTCACTAAATTGGTACTCTGCTCTTAGTATCTATCCCATTAATAGAAATTAGGAAAGATTTTTAATAGTCATGTAATTAGTCTTAAACATATGTCTCTGCATCCATTATTGAGCTCTAGAGTGGATTTCTATAAACTGATCAAAGTGGTGAGGTATGAAGCCACAGTGTGTGACTCTCTAAATATCTACTGATCTGTCTGGTTGAGCCTCAGGTTCTCAGGCTGCAGGATTAGAATAATATTACCCATTTATTAAAGCTGTGGTGAGATGAGATTAGATGATATATGAGAAAAGTATTTTATAAACTTTAATAGACAGAAGAGATTTTGAGGATTATATTATTACTCAATATCCAAGATGAGAAAAATTTTGCTTATTACACTTCCTCGTGTGTATCTTTCTTACAATATGAATTATAGGTAAATTCTGAATTATAATTGTTGGTGCAGTAACACTAAAAAATTAGAGATACTATAATAAGTATCTCTGTCAAATGTCATCAAAAATTAATATACTATAAATACCAGCCCTGAAAAATATTTGTAATATATTAACATAGCATCAATACTCTAATATTACCTTTAGTTCTTTAACCATTTATTTAATACTAGAGGCCCGATGCATGAAATGTGTGCAAGAGTAGGCCTTCCTTTCCCTGGCTGCAGGCACTGGCTTCTCTCTGGCACCTGGGACCCGGACTTCCTTCCAGCCGCCAGCAGGCACCCAGGACCTGGGCTTCCCTCAGGCCATCGGCAGGCACCCGGAAACTAGGCTTCCCTCGCAGCCCCGGCTTCATCACAAAGGTTCTCAACCTGTGGGTCGCAACCCCTTTGGTGGTTGAACGACCCTTTCACAGGGGTCACCTAAGACCATCCTGCATATCAGATATTTACATTATGATTCATAACAGTAGCAACATTACAGTTATGAAGTAGCAACGAAAATAATTTTATGGTTGGGTCACAACATGAGGAACTGTATTTAAAGGGCCAGAAGGTTGAGAACCACTGATATAGATAGTAATCCTTATTTATCAGTATGTTGAATATTAACACATTGCAGACCAGTAGTCTTATTGCTAGCTTTACCCAGTGGCCAGATAAGTTTCTATTGAACAGTTCAAAAAACGTTCTACATAAATGTTAAAGGCACTCTTTAAAATTAAATAGCCATTGCATTTTGAAGTTACTTATTGCATATTCTTACAAGCTAATATCTTTTTAAAGTATAATACTTTGTAAAACACTGTGTAATATGAAGGGAGAATTCTCATGATCCGTCTGCAATGTGTTAACAGCGTCATCAAAGCTAAAATGTAGAAAGCTGCAACTTTACATAATAGTTCATTCTTTTAAAAACAGTTAAGCAAACTCATTATTGCTTATGATCTAGTTATAGACAGAACAAAGTAAAGTTACTGCTTTAAGTGCTTTAGTTAGGTTAGGTATTTTTCATCTTTCAATTAGATAGTACAATTATAATAATTGGTAATAGTTTATTATATTTTTGACTCGTTAACTGACAAAAATATTCCAGTTTGGTTTATTTGCAAGTGATGGTGTAATGCGACATCAAAGCATATATTGTAGAATGCATCAATGAATATATTTAGCACCATTATAAAATACTTTATAGTTTAATTTATTGAAGCTGTAAAATTAAAAAAAAAATATTGAAAATTTGACCTAAACCTAGATACATTGGAGATAGTCACATGTTCAGTGAATATCCAGAAAGAATATCTTAAAAGCAATGTGGAACCCAATAGGTGTAGCTCAGTGGTTGAGCATGGACCCATGAACCAGGAGGTCACAGGTTCCGTTCCCGGTCAGGGCATGTGCCTGGTATTGCAGGCGGGCTGGATCCCCAGTAGCGTGTGTGTAGGAGTCAGCCAATCAGTGTTTCTCATTGATGTTTCTATCTCTCTATCCTTCTTCCTTCCCCTCTCTCTAAAATCAATAAAACATATTTTTTTAAATGTGGAAGGCTCTAAAATAATTCTCTAACAAATAGAAATTTAAAAGAAATATTAAAATTATACTTACGCTATATTGTAAGTATATACAGATTACATATTTGCAAATTTAAAAATGTGTTTAATTCTTGGGTTGGGTACTTCTACAAACCTCAGCTATCTTAGTAATCATTTTCCAGCTAGGAACACTGTTTTATAGAGTTTAGAGCAAAGCAAGACTACAGTTAATGGTTTTTTCCCCCTTGATGTTTACTTTCATTCATTCACACACATGTGATTTAACCCATCTGCTTAGCTAATAAATGAGTCTTAGACCTGTGACAGTTCATTGATATGCTGGTATCCTAGTAGGTTTCGTTGGTTGCACAGGAGCTACAGGCAAATGCCCAATGTCTCCTTAGCAAAGAAAATTTAAAATAGAAATGACATGAGTTAGGGATATGAGTGCACATCATGGTTGAGCCAGAAAGAATAAAGATAAAATTTAATAGTTTTGCTAATTCAAACAAAAAGGTAAATTCTAGAAAGAGTTAATATTTGAGATGAATTAATGGCTTAGCTATTCAGCTCATCCCATATTTAATAAAGATTAGTTAATTCTATAAGCATTTATTAACTGTTTGGTATACCATGCTTTTGTGTATTTCAGTACAAGAAACAGCTGTTAAGTCCTTTTAAATGTCTGATATCACTCAAAGTTCACTAACAATTGTGCATTAAAATTATAGGAATTTTTCTCTTATTTAAGCTTTCACCTGTTTGGTAATTTTTCAATGAGTACTAATTAATTTTATATTCATAAAAATAAAGCTATTTCCAAAAATAATAAGTTTTTGTAAACAAACCAAATATTTGCTCAACTGGGGAAATGAACAGTTGGTGCAGATGGCAATTATTTTCATACTTGCCAATGTTGAAAAAGAAAAGATTTTCATTGGCATGTGGCAGTCTTAAAATTACATTTTAATTTTAATAAGCCTATCTATACTAATAAAGGGGTAATATGCTAATTAGACCAGGTCGACCAGACATCTTCTGGACATCCAACTTCCTTATGGACAGTTAGGGGGTGACCAGGCCAGCAGGGGGGCAGTTAGGGGGCGACCAGGCCAGCAGGGGACCAGTTAGGTGGCGATCAGGCTGGCAAACAGAGGCAGTTAGGGGCGATCAGGCAAGCAGGTAGAGGTGGTTAGGGGTGATCAGGCAGGCCAGCAGGAGAGCAGTTAGGGGGCAACCAGGCCAGCAGGGGAGCAGTTAGGGGGTGACCAGGTCGGCCGGGGGGCAGTTAGCAGGTGACCAGGCTGGCAGGGGACCAGTTAGGGGGCAATCAGGCCAGCAAGCAGAGGCAGTTAGGGGTGATTAGGCAGGCAGGCGAGTGATTAGGGGTGATCAGGCAGGCAGGCAGATGAGCGGTTAGGAGCCAGTGGTCCTGGATTGTGAGAGGGATGTCCGACTGCCAGTTTAGACCTCATTCCTGTTGGGGCCTAAACCGGCAGTTGGACATCCCCCAAGGGATCCCATATTGGAGAGGGTGCAGGCTGGGCAGAGGGAACCCACCCACATGTGCAAATTTTGTGCACCAGGCCTCTATTTACAGTATCAATTATGTAATCTGATTTTTCCTGAAGTGTGGTCTTTGGAACACTAACTCTGGGAGAAACTGCATAGAAATTAAGGTAACATCTGCTACTATAACAAACCCTGAGATTTCAGGGACTTAATACAATTAAAGCATCTTTAACCATCTAATGAAGGGTTTCTGAACCTTGGCACTATTGAAATTTTAGACTAGATAGATCTTTGTTGTGTGGGAGCTGTTCTGTACATTGTAGAATAATAGCAGTATTCCTGGTCTCTACCCATTAATACCAGTACAACCCCCTCCTCAACTGTGATAAACAAAAATATTTACAAACATTGGCAAAGGCCTCCTGGGAAACAGAAATCACTGGTCTAATATAACTAGGGGTCCAGTGCATGAATTCGTGCACTTTGAAAGGAACTGTGGGTCATGAGGCTGCTGTGGGCACAGGGGCAGGTCTCGGCCCATCCTCTGCACCTCTGCCTGGCCCCTCCCGCCAAAGCCCCCAATGCCCTGTCTGCTGGCAGCCCTGTTCCCACTGCCGCCTCTCCCATGCGCTGATGGCGCCGGCCCCATTCATATCTGCTGACAGCATGGAGCAATTGGGTCGGGCCAGGACTGTCAGTGGGTGTGAGCGGTGGCTGCTGCCCCTCAGGAGGAGGGGGAGGTGGAGAAGCCCTGAGGGGTGATCAGGGCCGGCAGCTGCTTGCACCCAATGATGGTGCCGAGTGATCAGGGCCGGCGCTGGGCACCAGCAGTGGGTAAGAGCGGTGGCTCCAGCACCAGAAGCAGGTGCAAGCTCTGGGTGGGACTGCAGCATATGGGAGCAAAGAATTTTTAGTAACCACCAGAGGCTTGCCCTGATGACAGTGACCAGCATCCTGCCTTGGTCTGGTGCCCTCCCCCCGTCCCCCCAGCTCACCTGCTCCACCATCCCACCACAGCCGACTCCCACCATGTTCCATGAGTGCCCCCTGGTGGTCAGCGCACATTATAGTGATCGGCTGTTTGGTTGTTCCATCGTTTGGTATATTTGCATATTAGGGTTTTATATATATAGATATAAAACATGAGGCTGCTGTGGGCACAGGGGCAGGTCTCGGCCCATCCTCTGCACCTCTGCCTGGCCCCTCCCGCCAAAGCCCCCAATGCCCTGTCTGCTGGCAGCCCTGTTCCCACTGCCGCCTCTCCCATGCGCTGATGGCGCCGGCCCCATTCATATCTGCTGACAGCATGGAGCAATTGGGTCGGGCCAGGACTGTCAGTGGGTGTGAGCGGTGGCTGCTGCCCCTCAGGAGGAGGGGGAGGTGGAGAAGCCCTGAGGGGTGATCAGGGCCGGCAGCTGCTTGCACCCAATGATGGTGCCGAGTGATCAGGGCCGGCGCTGGGCACCAGCAGTGGGTAAGAGCGGTGGCTCCAGCACCAGAAGCAGGTGCAAGCTCTGGGTGGGACTGCAGCATATGGGAGCAAAGAATTTTTAGTAACCACCAGAGGCTTGCCCTGATGACAGTGACCAGCATCCTGCCTTGGTCTGGTGCCCTCCCCCCGTCCCCCCAGCTCACCTGCTCCACCATCCCACCACAGCCGACTCCCACCATGTTCCATGAGTGCCCCCTGGTGGTCAGCGCACATTATAGTGATCGGCTGTTTGGTTGTTCCATCGTTTGGTATATTTGCATATTAGGGTTTTATATATATAGATATAAAAGCCTAAGTGACTGTCCAACCATTCAACTGTCCAACCAGTAGCTATGACACACACTGACCACCAGGAGGCAGTCACTCAACGCAGGAGCTGCTGAGTTGCGGTGACTTGGCAGCTGTAGTTCTCCGGTGACACACCGGGAACCAGAGAGGAGGGGGCCCAATTCCGGGGTGTGTCACCCGAGAACCGCCCTCTCCAATCCGGGACCCCTCGGGGGATGCTGGAGAGCTGGTTTTGGCCTGATCTCCACAGGCTAGGCTGAGGGACCCCACCAGTGCACGAATCCGTGCACCAGGCCTCTAGTATATATAAATAAATTCTGGTCACTGAGAACTTACTTCCACTCAATGATACAAAAACCTAAGCTTCTTTCATCTTGAGGATCTTCCATTGTCCTCTTTATCAGCTGACAGAGAAGTAAAAGATCATGGAGAAGGAATGCCCATTTCTTACGAGCCTGGCTTCAGGAAGTTACTGACATGATTTTCTCTCAAATCCCATTGGCATGAATCAGTCTAGTGGCCATGCTTAGATGCTAGAGGAGCCAGGAAATACACTCTTTAGCTGGAAGCTGCTTCCCAGGTTCCACTTTCTACTATGGGAAAGTCAGCACAACTTTATGGGACAGCTAGGCATCTCTGAGATAGTTTAAATTAAAATAAATTTCCTTAGTCATATATGTTTTGAAAGCCTTCAGATTATAGTTTCTGAAAAGTCCAGCATAAAATGCCTCTCTGTTCAGCTTTGTTTAACTCAACCTGCCACTAATGTTTTTGACCATAGAATAACTTCTTCCATGATTTTTTTTTTTGAGGTAACATTAGTATTCTGCTGAACACTGGGAAATAATCATTGTGTTTCTGACTTTTCCTATTTTCTCTGCCACTTTATTTCTGATTTATTTTAGAGATATGAGAATCTCAACAAGAGAATGGCAGGAAGAAGCTCATATATGTGGTCAGCACAATTTAATGACCAGTTAGTTTTAGGAGACATTCTCCCTAGTCCTTTCATTGATTTGATATAACCTAAAAAGAATCAGTTTTTTTAAATAATTGGTCTTCTTTTTATCATTAACTCATTTTTGGGGAGCTGAATGTAAGCTAACCCCATTTATTTATTTATTTACATATATACTAGAGGCCCGGGGCACAAAATTTGTGCACTCGGGGGGGGGGG
>NW_005371503.1:465820-469798 GCF_000412655.1 Myotis brandtii
CCAGCAGGTCGTTATCTCCCGAGGGGTCCCAGACTGCGAGAGGGCACAGGCCGGGCTGGGGGACCCCCCTGTCCCCCCCGAGTGCACAAATTTTTGTGCACCGGGCCTCTAGTATATATATAATCTTCAGTTGTTACTATACTTTATTCAGAAAGACATAACTACTTTATTCATTATAATTTATTTATATAGTAGAAAACCATATCATTATCACCATATTTAAGTTTCTTAATACTTGCAACACCACAGTCAATATAACATTCTCTTTGCTGCTAATAACCCATATTATAGCCCAATTGTAAAAATCTCTCCACTGATTGCCAGCATCAACCTTATTTTCTCTTTCAGCTTCCCCTACTTTTATTCTCCTTTCTTATGTACACACTTTCCAACATATATCACAGCTTTCCTTACTCCCTATTCCTTGTCTTTGTTTTTCCTCACCCCTAAATTAGACAAGCTTTTTCTTTATATCTTTCTGTTTCTTACTCATTACTCATTCCAACCTATATCCCTTGCAAATATGTCTGATTTGTGATAACCCATTGGATAAACAAAATCCTGACATCCTTACATATGAAACAAGAATCTGTAGAGATACAAATTCCTATTACAATATGTTAGGAATAGTGTTAGTCCCCATTATCTCTGCCAATTTGTGTTAATTTTGCACTTGTAACAAAGATTACTAATCAGCCCCTTAAAATAGAAAGATTATCCTGGATTTCCTGAGTGGAACCAATGTAATTACAAGGTCCTTTAAAATTAGAAAAGAAAATCAGAGAAATTTAAAGCATGTACTGGCCTGTCTTTGCTGCTTGAAGAGGTGGGAGGCCACAAGGAAAGTATGGAAAAATAGTTTCAGTCAATGAGCCTAGACCCCGGGCTTCAGATGAGAAATACAACCCTGCCTGATAGTTTGACTTATCCCAGTGAGACCCTGAGTAAAGACTCCAGTTATGACATGTTAGACTTCTGACCTAAAGAGTTGTGTAATAATAAATGGCTCTTGTTTTAAGCCACTTAAATTTATGGTAACTTGCTATGCGGGAATAGAACACTAAAACACAGAAAACAGGTCAGCTCTCCCTCTTCCAAAAACGCTGTTCCTATAATTCCTTTAAGCAATGAACAATCATAATACATTCACGTTATGAGTGGATTCAAAGGTATTGCCCAGTACACCATTTCTCTGGACTATTTTTTTTTATTTTAAAATTATGCTTATATGCATGCATACAAGTCCTTCGGTTGATCTCTTACCCCCTCTCCCACCCCCAACCCTCCCCAGCCTTCCTGCTGTACTTTTAACAGTCTGTTCGATCTCTCTGGACTATTTTTTATACTAAAAAAATGAGCTAATCCTATTCATAACAATGATGGTATGTCCTTTCTTTTCATCCCAAATTATGCCTCTAATTGCCTCCCTTCCTCAGAAATGTCCTTTGTTAATATCATACAACTTGTCATTCTCACTAGTAACATTACCAGTGTCTAGTTCATTTCTCTTTCATGGACTACATCTCCTATCCCCTTTGAAGTTAGGCAGGATCCTTCATGGGCACATGGAAGACTACATCTCCTATCCCCTTTGAAGTTAGGCAGGATCTTGTGATTAATTCTCACCAATGGTCTGTGACCTGAGGCAAGAAAAAGCCCCTTTGTTACCTTCAGCTTTTAGGAAACAGCCTGAAGAAGTCTCAACTTGCATAAAAATTGAGTGAGAAAACCATTTGTAGTATTAAGACACTGAGATTTAGGGGTTAATTTTGTTTAACTGTGTAACCTATTTTGACTAATCCAGGTAGGAATAGGAATAAGCTTCACCCAGTGACAATATTTTACTAAATATCTAGATTATTCTTAATTTATATAGAAGTCAACTAAAGATAGTGTACCTACAATCATGTGGAAATTTTCTAAATTAGTTTGTGTTGAAATGAGAAAGCAGTGTGATTTTTGGAAAGCAAAAATAAGTTTGGACATGTTTTGGACTTACGTGTTGATTAAAGCAGGCAGATGCTTAATTCCCCCAGCAAAGTCTCTACTGTGATTCATACTCCTTTTTCCTGTGTCTCCTTTGAAGTTGCTTCATTCTTTTGAAGTTCACCTTGAAGAACTGAGCAACTCTATGACAGTCATTATATCTTCACTGTGACATGACTAATAGCTTCTGCCATAGGTGACAGTTCTTTGCAGTCTTTAATTTCTCTTTCTATTCTTCTCTTTCTATTTGCATTGAAATATCTTCTTCAAATGGATATGTTTATACCTATCTAAACTTAATCACATTCATAAGCTATGATAACTCTTTTCAATAGATTACCTAAGTGCCTGAAAAGGTAGCCACTCTTAAGATAGAACCAAGATGATTTTCTCTGACAGTTAAGCTGGAAAAAAGTCCAGACAATTGGTAATTTGCTCACCAAGGGGAATAAGGAGGGCTATACATTCAGAGTACTAGTTATGATCCTCTCATGATATTAAAACTAGGTAACCTTTAATTTTCCATCTGAGATTTCACAAAAGCTGAACTGAGAATGCAATCTGGGTAAATTTACTTTTATCTAAGGTAACCTTTAATTTTCAATCTGAGATTTCACAAAAGCTGGACTGAGAATGCAATCTGGGTAAATTTACTTTTATCTAATTTCCAACATTAACTTTCCCATCTTGAGCTTGGAGGGCATGAAAGTATTGGCTACAAAGTCTCCAGTGAACTTAGGTTGGGCTTTTGGAGGATCTGTGCATTAGAAAAATATGACAAAGCCCCAGTTTTGGATCTGAATTAGCAGCTCAACTTTTATGTTCGTATTTGTAGTATATCACCATCTTTTTAGCAATTGTACTAAATTTGTGCTTTTTAAATTACTATTTTATTTTGTTAGAGATGAGAAAGAATAAGTGGTGTAATAGTTTCTTATGGGTATGATCAGTGTAGCCAAACATATGAAGAACAAATGAAGGGACAGTTGTTGTGAAGTATCAGGCTATATTCTTCTTTAAAATCTTTGGTGAAATCCTTTTTTAAATCTAGTGGAATAATAACCACAATATATCTCAAACTTTAATGTTCACAGGAATCACCTAAGGTTTTGTTAAAATACACGTTCTGATTCAGACATTCTGGGATAGTTATAGAAATTTTTCATTTTTAATAAGCTCTCTGATTGAGCTATTGTTACTGGTCCATACTATGCCCATACTTTGTGTAACTTAACTCTAAAGCCTTCCTTCCTTCCTTCCTTCCTTCCCTTCCTTCCTTCCTTCCTTCCTTCCTTCCTTCCTTCCTTCCTTCCTTGAACAATTTATTAAGCCCTCAATATCAGCTAGGCCTATTTGGTTTAATGTCAGTGCATTTTGTTGCTTTTGAGGAGATCCCATGCTAGCAAAGTCAGGTTCATACACAGATGACTAATAAAAATAGGGGGTGATTAATTTTTCTTGTATTGTGACAAGGAGCTGGGAGGTGGGAATGACCTGAGACTTGGGGATTAGGTGTTTTTTTCATTTTGGGGGTTCATGTTTGGTGGAACACTGCCTAGGAAATTGGTAAACCATGTGAGCAGTTCCTTCTATAAATAAAGAATAAAATACTGTGGCTCACTACCCAATAGCAACTTTCAGATGGGAACTACCAACCTCTCCCATACCAAAAAAAGAAAAAGTGAAATCAAGTATAGTAGTTAAATTCAATCAAATAACCAATTAGAAATGAGCCATTAATCATTTATTTTTAAGTCAGCTTAAGGACATTTCACTGCTTATTTGATAGTTTTTAAATAGGTTTTAGGTAGACAAATTCTTTGGATCTACTTCCACCACCTCCTTAAAAAATACTTCCAAAGGTAGATTGACCATACTACCTTTTTAAAAAAATGTTGAAATGCTAGAGAGAGAGAGAGAGAGAGAGAGAGAGAGAGAGAGAGAGAGAAAAGAAGAAGAAGAAGAAGAAGAAGAAGAAGAAGAAGAAGAAGG
>NW_005371503.1:469817-473162 GCF_000412655.1 Myotis brandtii
GAAGGAGGAGGAGGAGGAGGAGGAAGAGGAGGAGGAGGAGGAGTAGGAGGAGGAGGAAAGGAAACAACTATAGAAATAGATTTTCAACTGATGTGCTACAAGAAATTTTAAAACATGCAATACCTGATTATTTAGTCAGGGCACTGAACTCTTTTTCCTTAGATTGTCAAAAAAAAAAAAGACAATAGCCAACACAACAATAGCCATCCAGTGTGAATGAATCAAAATTATACCTATTTTTTGTCGGGTAAGTAAAATTTATAATATATATCACGGTGTGCCACAGAATTTTAGTAATTAATTTATGTGTGCCATGAGATGAAAAAGGTTGAAAATTACTGCTTCAGTTAATGAAGCCTCCACATTCATTCATTTGCACAGCCCTTTCTAAGACCCACCCCGTTTTGGATCTGAATTGACAGATCAACTTTCATGTTTGTATTTGTAGTATATCACCTTCTTAAGAATTATTATACTTTTAGTGTTTGTTTCTGGCACCACTAAAATTGGTAAATGATATCTAATCAATTTTTATACACTTGAGTCTGCAGGTATAAAAACCCAAAGGAAGAAACTCTCCAGGGATGATAAAAATTATTTCTTACCTTATGAATATTCCATGTGCTCATTTTCTACAGATGGATGGCTTCATTTAAAATTAATAGAAAAACACAGAACAGCCTGCATGAAGTAAACAGTGCTTAGGGTAGATGGATCATAATGATACCAGAATTTTGGCATAACTTTATGCGCAATGCACTGAGCCCTCCCAGCATTCGCTTGAGGATTTATACCAGTGATGGCAAACCTATGACACGTGTGTCAGAGGTGACACGTGAACTCATTTTTTTGGTTGATTTTTCTTTGTTAAATGGCATTTAAATATATAAAATAAATATAAAAAATATGTCTTTGTTTTACTATGGTTGCAAATATCAAAAAATTTCTATATGTGACACGGCACCAGAGTTAAGTTAGGGTTTTTCAAAATGCTGACACGCCGAGCTCAAAAGGTTCGCCATCACTGATATACACATCCATCTTCATTCCTGTATATTTTAATGGATGTATAATATATATGCTAAGTTTGGGATTGTTAAAGCCATCTACTCTAATTATGATAAAATATGTCATATGTTTATAACAAACAAATTTCTGAATATAATTAGCCCTTTTTTTTTTCTTCTTTAAAAAAAGGAATGTTTTATAGTTAAATCTGATTCTTATGGCCTAAGTTTCTTGGAGGTAATAAAATTGGATAAAATATTTTTACACATAGTTATAATTCTAAACAAATACTATTTATTTTCTCTTCACTGAAAATTTTGTCTTCTACTATTATTAACATATTTTACAATTGTCTTAGCTTAAAGCAGTTGGGAAAATTAGGGAGATAGGCATGCTCTTATTACTGGTATACCTGATGACTTGTCTTTCATTCCCTTTTTTACCTTTTAAAAATATAAATAATTCAAAATAATCTTTTGAAAACTTCTCTTGTGCAAGAGAAAGCTTCACTGATCTCGGTCCGGGACAAGGAAGGAGTAACAAGTAGTGTAATTCTCAGTTCACTAGGCTGAAGTAGATGAGAGTTAACAGACATCATACTTTCCTGTTGATTCTGTTTCTATAGTTGTTTTTTCTCTCTTCTTTTTCAGAATTTCGATATTTTTTAAAACGTGAATTTGTTAGGGTGACATTGGTTAATAACATTATATAGGTTTCAGGTGTACAATCATTATCTGCATATTGTATTGGGTGTTCACTACCCCAAGTCTAATCTCCTTCCATCACCATTTATCTACCTTTAACCTCTTCTACCTCTCCCCTCCCCTTTCCCTCTGGTAATCACCATACTGTTGTCTGTGTCTATGAGTTGTTGTTTTTGTGGTTTTTTCCCTTAATCTCTTCAACTTTTTCACTCAGGCCCCAACCCTTCCCCTCAGACTGTTTTCAGTCTGTCCTCTGTATCTATCATTCTGTTTGTATTTTGTTTGTTAGTTTATTTTATACATTAGATTCCTCATGTAAATGAAATCATGTAACACTTATTTTTGTTTAACTGGCTTTTTTTTATTTAGCATAATACTCTCCAGGTCCATACATGCTATCATAAAAGGTGAGATTTCTGTCTTTTTCATGGCCAACTAGTATTCCATCGCATAAATGTAACACAGTTTTTTTATCCACTCATCTATTGATGGGCACTTGGGCTGCTTCCACACCTTGGCTGTTGTAAACAGGGCTGCAGTAAATATAGGGGCACATATATTCTTTCAAATCAGTGTTTCGGGTTTCTTTATATATATTCCCAGAAGTGGAATCAGTGAATCAGATGGCAGTTCCATTTTTAATTATTTGAGATACAGTGGGGCCTTGACTTAGGAGTTTAATTCGTTCCATGATGGAGCTCATAACTCAAATTACTCGTATGTCAAATCATAAAGTGAACAAGTGAGACACGTGATGCTGGGCTGATGTTGTGGCGTTCACTGTGACGTTCGCTGCGCCAACTAGCAGTGGGGTATCTGAAGCTGGCTCATAACCCGAATTTTAGCTCGCAACTCAAAGCAAAAAATCAGCTGAGAGACGGCTCGTATCTCAAAAAACTCGTTAGTCGGGACACTCGTAAGTCAAGGCCCCACTGTAACTCCATATTGCTTTCTACAGTGGCTGCACCAGGCTGCATTCCTACCAACAGTGCAGGAGGGTTCCCATTTGTCCACATCCTCACCAGCACTTGTTTGTTGATTTATTGATGATATCCATTTTGACAAGTGTGAGGTGATATCTCCTTGTGGTTTTAATTTGCATTTCTCTGATGATTAGCATCTTTTCATATGTCTATTGGCAATCTGTATGTCCTCTTTGGAGAAGTGTCTCTTCAGGTCCTTTGCCCATTTTTTTAAAATTAGATTGTTTGGTTTTTTTTGGAGGGATGAGTTTTATAAGTTCTTTGTAAATTTTGGATATTAACCCCTTATCAAAGATATCATTGGCAAGTCTGTTCTCCCATTCAATGGGTTGTCTTTTCATTTTGTTGATGGTTTCTTTTGCTGTGCAAAAAACTTTTAGTTTGATATAGTCCCATTTGTTTATTTTTTTTCTTTTGTTTTCCTTGCCAAAGGAGATATTCGAAAAAAAATATTGCTATGAGAAATATCTGAGATTTTATTGCCAATTTTTCTTCTGGTATTTTTATAGTTTGAGTCTAACATTTAAGTCTTTAATCCATTTTGAATTTTATAGTGTATGTGGTGTTAAGAAGGTGCTCCAGTTTCTTTCTTTCTTTCTTTCTTTCTTTCTTTCTTTCTTTCTTTCTTTCTTTCTTTCTTTCTTCCTTCC
>NW_005371503.1:473233-477781 GCF_000412655.1 Myotis brandtii
TCTCTCTCTCTCTCTCTCTCTCTCTCTCTCTCTCTCTCTCTTTCTTTCTTTCTTTCTTTCTGTCTTTCTTTCCGCCCATATCTCTTCTACTTTTCCAGCACCACTTATTGAATAAACTATCTTAAGCCCATTGTACGTTTTTGCCTCCTTTGTCAAATAATATTGACCATAAAGTTGTGGGTTTATTTCTGGGCTTTCTATTCTGTTCCATTGATCTATATCAGTGATGGCGAACCTATGACACGCGTGTCAGAGGTGACATGCAAACTCATTTTTTTGGTTGATTTTTCTTTGTTAAATGGCATTTAAATATATAAAATAAATATCAAAAATATAAGTCTTTGTTTTACTATGGTTGCAAATATCAAAAAATTTCTATATGTGACATGGCACCAGAGTTAAGTTAGGGTTTTTCAAAATGCTGACAACCAAGCTCAAAAGGTTTGCCATCACTGATCTATATGTTTGTTTTTATTCCAGCACCAGACTGTTTTGATTACTACGGCCTTATAGTATAGTTTGATATCAGGTAACATGATTCCCCCAACTTTATTCTTCTTTCTGAAGATCACTATGGCTACTCAGGGTCTTTTGTGGTTCCATATAAATTTTTGTATTTGTTCTAGTTTTGTGAAGTACACCATTGGTATCTTGATAGGAACTGTGTTGTATCTATGGATTGCTTTGGGTAGTATGGACACTTTAATGATAATTCTTTCTCTCAATTAACACATTATGTGTTATTTATATTTTCTTTAATTTCTTTTTTCAGTGTCATAATTTTCTGATTATAGGCCTTTTACATTCTTGGTTAAATTTATTCATAGTTATTTTTTAATCATTGTAAAGGGGATTTTTTTTCTTGGTTTTCCTTCTGATTGTTCTTTATTGGTGTGTAAAAATGCCACTGGTTTCTGAATATTAATTTTGTATCCTGCTACTTTACTGAATTCATTTATCAGTTTAGTACTTTTTTGGAGGAATCTTAGGTGGTCTCTCTATGCAGTATCATGTCACCTGCAAATAATGACAGTTTTACTTCTTCTTTTGCAATCTGTTGCCTTTTCTTTTTTTCTTTTTGTCTGAATACTTGTGTCTAGGACTTCCAGTATTGTGTTGAATAAAACTGGTGAAAGAGTACATCCCTGTCTTGTTCCCAATCTTAAGGGAAACACTTTTAGTATTTGCTCAATGAGTATGGTATCGGCTATTTGTGATATATGGCCTTTATTATGTTGAGGTATGATCCTTCACTTTGCAGAGAGATTTTATCTAAATTGGTTCTGGATTTTATCAAATGCTTTTTGTGCCTATATTGATATGATCATGTGATTTTTATCTTTCATTTTGCTTATGTACAAAAATAAATTTAAATGACAGAAATAACTCCTTCCCTTTAATTAATGTTAAACTATACTGACAAACTGTAAATCAGTCTTCCTGAAACATTACTTGATTACTTAGAATTCTTCAGTAGTTTCCTGTTAATATCAAGATAAAATTCTGCTCCCTCAAACTGACTTTGAAATAATATTTTGCAGCTTACTCCCAGTATGATACTCCTTTATTCCTCAATGGAATCTTTCTTTTATACCTCCAATCAGTCTCATAATTGTCATTCATTTCAGCATCTCAACACTTTCTCCTGCAGTTCTCCTTGCCTAGAATTTTCTGTCTTCTGGTTTCCAATGGGGGCACAATGGAACATTTCTTATGAAATATCTATAGTATTGCTACATCCGACCAAAATTTCAATCAAACTGGTCAGAATAGTCTATTTTGTAAGAGACTGTACACAATTTTCTGTAGAGTGTGGGACACAGGGCAAACTATATGTTTCTTTCCAAGGTAAAATCCCAATAAAATCAAATACATGGGTTTAATCTGAAAGGGAAAATAATTTGATAGAAAACAGTTAGTTTCATTGGCTTTGCTCTAAGGATGGATGGTTGGTTCACTATAAAATAAGATTGAACATTTATTCATTCCTTGCTTTGTGCCAACCACTGTTCCAAGCAGTCTTTTCACCTATTTTCCCTATGGAGTCCCTGTTTTGGTCATTAGAGTTCACTTCCGGTCCAGGCATCTTCTCTCTGGGCTACTTATGTGTTAGTTTAGTACCTATGAATCCCAGGTCAATCTAAGACTAGGAGATGGGACTGGTTGTTTTTCCCTGGAATTAGTTTCCCTGAGTCACTGTTTAAATCCAAATAAAAAATGGTTGTACCAACTGTTCCCTTTCTGAGTTCATGCCAAAATTTGGGGCCTGGAGTATTGTCTTAATTTATTATTCTCCAGGGATGCTATTTGATGACTAGTTTCCATTAATGGCGTTGTCATATAGATGCCTCTCTGTACCAATGTCCCATACCAGGGGGTTTAATACATTCTTGTTAATTAGCTAACCAACAGAAAGTTGGCTAATTACAGAAGGTTCTATGCATATTCATTGCCAGCCACTTAGGAATTAGATATAAAAATCACTCTTGAATGAAACAAAATTATAATTTTAAAGCAAACATGTCAATGAAGTAATGTGGAACCAATTCTGATTTAATAGGAGAATATTTGCTTCTTTCCTCAAACATTTTCTGAAGAGTAGACGTCCCTAAATAGCAATATGTATTACATCTTTCATGATCAGTAGTATTTATATTGGGGCTCTCTGGGATGTTGATATAGTTTCATATAGAAGGCAATGCTTCTTTAGCTGTCTTTTCCTTTCCAATTTCTTCTGAACAAAGAGGATATCTCTCCTTATATAGAAGCCCCATATGTTCTTTATACATGTGTCTTTAACTTTATTAAGGAAATATTTTAGATCTTGTTCTTGCTTGGCAAGTCCCTAAATTATCTTACTACTATGCGGAGGATAGATTTTAAAAGTTATGCAGAACAATGTCATATTTATAATACTCATCCACTCCTGGTACTCGTCTTTTACCTAGGAATAGGAGCTATATGTCCTCTCTTCCCTGTCTTCTGTATTGTGTTGTTTATCCACCTGTAAAGTACTAATAAAAAGACTTCCAAAAGTTCCTGAACTCAGGCTCTCATGTTGATCACTAGTATCTTAATGATACAGTTTGAACTAACCTAACTTTTTACCTACACAGTATTATTGGGCTAGTGGATGATAGTAGCCTACAGAAGTCCCAAGATGTTATTTGATGCTTTGGGTTCTCTATGCTCAGGTTTTTTTTCTTTTTTCTTTTTTTTTTTTAAAGCTTTCAGTGGCATATTTAACAGAAGGGTCTAGGCACAAATTACAGTTTGTTCTTGAGTTGGCTGTCAGAATGTGAAGCTGAACTAAATGTCCAGAGTTCTTCCCACTGTCACTCTTTCTACCCACTTTATAGAGTCAAGTAACAGGCTGGATGCAGTTGTCATTAACGATTTATTAACTGTTCCAGGATCCCTGCAAAAATTGTTAAATGGGAGTTACTTCTTCCAGCTAAGGCCTTTCTTTAAGAAAGTACAATGAATAGTGTGGTAAAGCATTTCAGAAAGCTCTAACTTTGGATATTTGTGATAGTTTATTAGCAACCAGGATTTTCTAGTTCCCGTGTAAAAGGTCCTTTAACTTTGAGGAAGTTTAGCCAAAATTCTTTTTTTAAGAAAAGGAATGTAATGTTAATGCATTTTCTTGAAAAAACAATAACCCATCTTGTCCAAGAGAAGACCAGGCCGTTGCTATTATGTTCTACAAACATTAAAGTGTCTAAAAATGTACAACCCTGAATTACTTCACCAATGTTATGTGCCTTACATGCATGGTTTGCATTGGCTCCTGGATCCAAATTCAACTTGCAACAATACAGATTATTAAATCAGATTCCACTTAGAAACTAGACATTTAACCTTTGTAATAATTTCTAGTCATGGTAAACTCCCCATAGTCTAGGGAGTGCATCGGAGGCTTTCTCCTTGTGTCCTCTTTGTCTTTATGTTAATACTAGAGGCCCAATGCATGAAATTAGTGTGGGGTTGGGGGGTCCCTCAGCCCGGTCTGTGCCCTCTCGCAATCCTGGACCCCTTGTTCCTAACCACCCGCCTGCTCACTCCTTACCCCTTGGCTCGCTGCTCTTTAGCGCTGCTGCGGAGGTGGGAGAGGCTCCTGCCACTACTGCTGCACTCGCCAGCCATGAACCTGGATTCTGGCTGAGCAGCATTCCTGCTGTGGGAGCGCACTGACCACCAGGGGGCAGCTCCTGCATTGAGCATCTGCCCCCAGGTGGTCAGTGCACATCACAGTGACCGGTTGATCTGGTTGTTCTGCCATAACGGTCACTGGGCTTTTATTATATAGACTAGAGGCCCGGTGCACAAAAATTTGTGCACTCGGGGGGGAAGGGGGGGTCCCTCAGCCTGGCCTGTGCCCTCTCGCAGTCTGGGACCCCTCGGGAGATAACGACCTGCTGGCTTAGGCCTGCTCCCGGGTGGCAGAGGGCAGGCCCAATCCCTAGGTGCAGCCCCTGGTCAGGCTCAGAGCAGGGCCGATTGGGGAGTTGGGGCGCCGCCCCCTGTCATGCACAGAGCAGGGCGGAT
>NW_005371503.1:478814-486276 GCF_000412655.1 Myotis brandtii
GTTGGAGTCCTCTGTCACTGAAGGAAGCAAGCCTCCCTGTTCGCATCAGCTGCCTGGCTGCCGGCCGCCATCTTGGCTGACAGTTAATTTGCATATCTCCCTGATTAGCCAATGGGAAGGGTAGCGGTTGTACGCTAATTACCATGTTTCTCTTTTATTAGTGTAGATAGGCAGAGTATACTCCCCTCTCCTCCATTCATCATGGCATTGCCTAGTTATCCTTCAAGACTGTTTAACCCTTTGAGTGCCAACCAATATCCTAGGAACTATGCTAAAATTGCCAAGGCATTTTTGCTGATTTTGCAGCAATTTAGGGAAAAAATTATGAATTGCAAGTAAATGAAGTTACATATTCAAAAACTTAAGGAAACCTTTACTACATTGACATATTTAGCAATATTTTCATCACTAATAAAAGAAGACTTAAAACTGGACACCATTTTGAAGCTTTGATAACGCTCCCGGCACTTTTGGCGAAAGACAGGAGGAGCGCAATCGCGCTTCCCGGCACTCTAGGGGTTAAGCATTACTACCCCTGCAAAACCTTTTTCTGGATACCTCCTTTGCTCCAGTCAGGGTTATGTGCATCTCCTATGGACTCCCACAGCACTTTCTTTCCACCTTTTCATAATACTGTGCTGCCTGAATGTCTTTCACACCACCCTCCAAGATTATTTAAGCAATAAGACATTAGCATTGACAATTCATGGGTCCTAACATTAGCATTGACCATTTTTGAACCTACATTGTTCAACATTCCCAGAATGTGGTAGGAACCCAAGACATATATAAATGCATGAGTGAATGAATGAGTGATTTATTGTACTTATTCCATGTTAACTTTGAACCTAGTGATACAGATAATTCAGTGCCACTTCAAAAATGTTTCAATGAGGGCACTGTGGATGATTATTGCAGACATATTCAGAGCCTTGCTACAGACCACTCATCCATTTTTCCCCTAATAATCACTGCTTTTTAGCTTAGTGGGCTGCTCCTTTAAGGGCGTTCTTTGGCAGAAGTATAAGCAACTCTTTGCCAAAGCTTTCCTGCTGGAGAAGTAGGAGGAGCAGAAGGGAATATTTAGGGAGAGCTGTGGCTTCAGGGCTGCAATTTTGAAGCCAGTTTTTATAAGAAATGAATCTCATTTTAAGGTTTTACTCCAATATTACTTAGTGGGAAAACATTTTCTTGCAAAGCTTGTGAAAATGAGTTGAAGTTGTCAAGTTTTTCGAAAAAAGAGTAAAAAAAAATATGAATAGTCAACCCAACTCTATAACTTGCTCACTGAAGTTGGTCAAGGTACTTAACCTCTCTAAGCCTCAGTCTCTTCATATTTGAATGGGGATAAAACCATTGCTAATCTTGCAGTAAATAATGTATGTGAGAACACCTTGAGATGCTATTATTAAACAACTAGTGACCCAGTGCATGGATTCGTGCACATTGAAAGGAAATTAATTAGAAGGTGTCCTGCAGGGCGGGACTGGGTGAGATGGCTGGACACGCCCTGTAGCTAACCTCCCGCGGTCCCTCCCCAGCATCTGCAAAGTAAGTGGGGTCCCTCCGGCAGGTAGGGTCCCTCGGCCTGGCCTGTGGGGATTGGGCCGAAACCAGCTTTCTGACAGCCCCCCCCCGGGGTCCTGGAGTGTGAGAGGGCACTCTGCAAAATTGCTGTTGTACAGGGTGTGGAACACAAACTCAATTGTGCAGTAAACCCGATTCGGGGCCGACAGTGCCCCAGCAACAACATACCCATGGCTGAAGGTGGACTCATGTGGCCCCACGAGGAATTGAGCTCCCTCCTCTCTGGTTTTGGGGTGTGTTACCTGAGAACCGCCTCTGCCAAGTCACTGCAGCTCGGCAGCTCCTGCGTTAAGTGTCTGCCCCCTGGTGGTCAGTGTGCATCATAGCGACCGGTCGGACAGTTGGACCTTAGCATATTAGCCTATATACGTATATAGATGATTATTGGACACGGACAACAGAGTGGTGATTGCAGGGGGGAGAAGGTTGTTGGTGATGGAAAAAAAGATTAAATTAAATTTAAAAATGTATCTGTAATTGAGGGGTTGAAAGATTCTAAACTGTCAAGTTTCTAAGATTCAGATTTGAGATGGACAAGCATATTGATTACTCAAATGTTTTCTCATGTATACACCCCCACATATACATGTCCACATAAAGTCTATCACTGCTTTACTTTTAAGTCTAAGTGGCCCCCTCAAGATCCCTAAAGCTTTTTTCTGCTCTAATAACTAAATCCTTGGTCCAAAAGGTTGTTCTCATAAGACCACTTGCATATTTGGATATTGGCACATTCATGGGAGTCTGCATTTAAAATGAATTTGAATGTTAGCTGGAAACCAGCAATGGTAATTGTATCCTATGTGATATTGGGAAAGCTGAAAGCTGTGTGCATTCTGTGCAGATTTTAGTATTAGGCAGTAGTGGTTACATTTTAGTCTTTCTAAAGATCTCTTCTAAAGAATACATGCCACGTTGCTAGGCAATCTGCCTTATGTTAAGTACTTACTGTTTTTTAATCCTGTGTTTAAAACAATCATATATATTACAAAGGGACCATTCCCATTGTAACAGCTAATCCCTTTATGCAGTCCAGAGCCTTTACCATAAAGCCTCCAAGAAGATGTCCTTCATTGCCTCTCACAGGCAAGGGATGTAAAGCTGTCACTTTTTTTTTTTTTTTAACCCAGGTTAATGCTCATATGGGCAGATTCTGCTGAAGACAATACCAGGCATACCTATCATCAAGGGAAAAATTCCCTTAAAGCTTTAAATTTCCTTTTCTAGACAGGAAAAACATGGGTCCTCGTTGATGTAAAATGTATATTCTCTTTTGGTTTTAAAGTGCCCAAATTCCATAACAGCAATTGGGTGAAATAGTCCGTAGTCAGTTTTGATTTATAGCTCAAACAAGAGGGAGGCCTTTTTGATTTCCTGTGATGTTAAGGGATAAAATCTATACAAGTGCATTGCTTCTGAATCTTTATAAACCCCTCGATTTCAAAGAAAATTGACAAACCACCCTCAAGAGGCCTTTAAAACCAAATGCATGTTCTGAAAATAGGAACTCTGTTTTATCTGACTTCTTTTGCAAGCCTAGATGTCTGGACAAGTATTATAAAGAACACCAGAGGTCTGATGCACGAAATTCATGCATGGGTAGGGTCACTAGGCCCGGCCAGCGATCAGGGCTGGTCTTTGGGCGACCGGCGGGGGGATTGGGGGGCCCCCACTGGCACCCGCCCTGGCCGGCCCGGGGCCTGTGTGCTGGGGACAGCTCCTGCATTGAGCATCTTCCCCCTGGTGGTCAATGCCCATCATAGCCACAGGTCATTCTGCTGTTCGGTTGATTTGCATATTAGGCTTTTATTATATAGGACTAGAGGCCCAGTGCACGAAATTTGTGCATGGGTAGGGTCCCTAGGCCAGGCCGGCAATCAGGGCTGGCCAGGGACTTCCTTCCCCAGCTGCCAGCTGCCGGCTGGGGCCTTCCTTCATTTCGCACTATCCCCTGGTGGTGGTCAGCGCACATCATAGCAAGCAGTCAAACTCCCTGTCTCCTGGTCAAACTCCCAAGGGCACACTTTGCATATTAGCCTTTTATATAGATAGATAACTAGAGGCCCGATGCATGGAATTTGTGCAAGGGCCTTGGCCCCCACCGCCACTGCAGCCGTGGACCTCTGCTGCCACTGCCTCAGCCCCTGCCTGCCATGGCTTTGTCTGGAAGGAAGGACATTTGGAAGGACGTCTGGTCTAATTAGCATATTATGCTTTTATTATTATAGATAAGGATACATGAGCTCTGTTCTTCCCAATTTTTAGTAGGAAAGAATGCTATCATTTTAGTACTTGATTTCAGATAGAAACTTCTACATCTTAAGATTAACTTTATAAATATATAATTTATATATGTGAAGATTAATTTATACATGAGAGGTTAATTTATATATATATATAAATTAATAAAATGAATATGTTAATAAAATGAATATATAAAAGGAAACCTAAAGCATTGATCAGACCATCAAAACTCAGAGGGAAGGTAGGGGAGGGTGGGGGTAAGGGGGAGAGATAAACCAAAGGACTTGTATGCATGCATATAAGCCTAATCAATAGACACAGACACCAGGGGGGGGTAAAGGCATGAGTGGGAGGGGCAATGGGGGGATAAGGACACATATGTAATACCTTAATCAATAAAGAAAAAAAAAATTTAAAAATGGGAACCTAACTCAAGGGTTCCCTTTTCTCCCCATCTCACCAACACTTGTTTTTGATTTATTGATGGCCATTCTGACAGGTGTGAGTTAATGTGTCACTGTGGTTTTAATTTGCATTTCCTTGATGAGTACTGATGTTGAGGATATTTTCATATGTCTGTAGCCATCTGTATGTCCTTTTAGAGAAATGTCTACTCGGGTCCTCTATTCATTTTTTAATGGAATTGTTTGTTTATTTGATATTAAGTCATGTGAATCCCTTATATATTTTGGATATTAATCCCTTATTACATATATATATGAACTATCAGAAAAAGAAATTGAGAAAATAATCCCACTTATAATTGCACCAAAAATAAAATACCTAGGGATAAGTTTAACCAGGAAGAAAAATACCTGTCCTTGAAAAATTATGACACTGAAGAAAGAAATTGAATGGAAGCATATACCATTTTAATAGGTAGAAAGAATTAACATAGTTAAAATGTCCATACTACTCAAAGCAATCTATAGATTCAAGCTAATCCCTATCAAAATACCAATGTCATTTTTCACAAAATTAGAATATATGACATGAAAACTGATATGGGACTATAAAAGACTCCAAATAGCCAAAACAATCTTGAGAAAGAAGAACAAAGTTGGGGTATTATATTACTTGATATTAAACAAAATTACAAGGCTTTAGTAATCAAAAGAGCATGGTACTGGCTTAAAAATATACACATAGATCAATGGAACAGAATAGAGAGCCCAGAAATAAACTCATGCCTATATGGCAAATTAATCTATGACAAAGGAGGCAAAAATACACAATGAGATAAAAACAGTCTCTTCCAATAAATACTGTGCAAAACCTGGACAGACACATGTAAAAAAATGAAATGATCACTTTATTATGCCATATACAACAAGCATGTCAAACTCAAAGGATAACACAGGCCAAATAAACAAGGTTTAAGTTTATATGGGCTGCAAACAAACAAAAGCTTCAATTTTCATAGAAACGTAGATTTATTTCGATAGAGACATGCTGAATACAAAGGGCTGAAATAAATGAGATATTTATTAACATAAAGTAATAAATAAAAGTAATAGAACATTTTAATAAAAATTAATATTTTTCTTGAACATTAACTTACCAGACACTGAATAACTGCACAAATTAATAAGCGTAATGCAAATAAACGTATTTTTCTTTCTTGTTCTCTGAAAGCAAAATATTTCCTGTTGTGCACACCACACAAGTCAGTCCAAGACTAATGACATGGCAATCGGCTGCTAGAATATTTCTTGCTAGTATTAGTGGAGAGAAATTGTGCGCCTGTGCGTAAGGCATGTAAGAGAAATGAATGCAACACGATTATAGTAATCAGTCATTAGCAAACGTTGTAGTTCGTTATTACTTATGTATAACAGGACATTGTAAAAATTAAGTTACTAATTTTTTATTAAAATGTTTCTTACATACTATTATATTGGCTGGGCCGCAAAAATATTTGTTGTGGGCCGCATGCAGCCCGCAGGCCTCAAGTTTGACATGCTTGCATTACATGAATGCTACATTTTTTGTAGGTGTCCCACAGTTCTTAGCTATTTTGTTTTAGTTTTCTTTTTCAGTTTTCAAAGTTTCTATTATTATATCACCAAACTCAGAGATTCTTTTCCTCAGTCATACCCAGTCTACTAAAGAACCCACCAAAGACGTTCTTTATTTCTGTTACAGTGCTGTTCTTTTTTAATCTCTGGCATTTCTTTTTGTGGTTTTCATAACATTCTACTTAGATTATCCCTCTGTGTCCTGTCTACTTTTTGCCATTAAACCTCTGTTGACTTAAGAAATGTCCAAACCTGTAGAGAATTTTTATAAAAGTTTGTTTGAGCCAAAATAGGAACATATGCTGGGGAGCAAGATCTCAAATGCTGTGATGAATAACAGTTTACAATTTCTTTTAAGCATTTGAAATTAAGGAGTGAATGTAAGGAAGATTGCATCAGGTGGGAGAAAGCAAGGCAGGGCTTTGATAATAGGATAGTTAAGATGATGTGCTCTCTTAAGGGTGGTCACATATTAGAAGGAGAGGTATGAAAAGAGGCATTTCAAAGGCGTGCTAACATAGATGAATGGAAACAATGGATAGGGCTTGCTTAAAGCAAAGATAAGCCCTTTATCACAGCTCTTTTTTTTATACACTCATCTACTCTTGGGCACTTGGACTGGGTACATTTATACAATGGAATACTATGCAGATCTAAAAAAGATCTCTTACCTTTGAGACAGCAAGGAACAACTTAGAAAGTACTATGCTAAGTGAAATAAGCCAGTCAGGGAAAGACAAGTATCACATGACTCATTTATACTAGTATGTTGAATCTAATGAACAAAATGAACTAACAAAATAGATGCAGAGACATGGAAGCATGAACAGATTGAGAAATCTCAGAGGGAAGGGGGTGCATAACCCATGGACATAGACAATAGTGTGGTGAAGAACTGAGAGTAGGGTAAATAGGAGAAGGGTGGAGGGGGTCAAGGGAGGGGAAGGAGGACATCACTTTAAACAATAAAGATAATTTTTTTTAAAAGTAATAAGCCTTTTACTAAAGAAGGTATATGCTTGGGGCATGACTATCCACCATGACCTGCTCGGTTAGGAATTTATGATTAGATCACCCTGTGAGGTTATTTCCCACAGAAACCCCTTTTTTATCTCTTAGGATATTAATTACTTTTCTAAAACTTCTGGTCTCATAATCCCAACATTCTCTCCATATCTGACTGGTTTTGATAGTTTTTCAGTCCCTTCAAACTGTGTTTTTCCTTCTATTGTGCTTTGTAATTTGGGGTTGAAAGGTGGACCGGATGTATTGGATGAAAGAACCTTCAGTAAAGAGGCCTTTTGTAATGTAGTCATAATGTGTGCGAGGAAGGGTAGTGTTCTACGTTCCTATGATTTGGTTGTAGTCCTTTGGTGAACTTGTGCCTCTGGACTATGAGTGTCACCAGTGCTTCTCATTTTTCTCCCCCTTAGATGGTGCAGAATGGTTAGAGGGTGCTGGAGCTGGTATTTGCCTCCCACGGGGCAGATTAAGCTCTGATAAAACCCCAGCAGGTTCGGTTCCAATAAAAGAGCTTTTCCCTAGGGCAAGCCTTTTAAGAACAGAACCTTTGGCATGTTTAAAAATAGTTTCTCCTCCCCCCCACCACCCGC
>NW_005371503.1:486356-488786 GCF_000412655.1 Myotis brandtii
ATTTTTCTCCTCTTTACTGAGAATTTAGCAGATTTACTTGAGGTAAAACTTGCAAAATGTGTGGTTATGATCCCAAAGACAGTACTCCCTAGAGATTTTAACTCTTGGACTTGCTGATATTGAGCCTCCACAATTCATCAATTACAATGTAGGTTGTTCTACCCCCACGTTGGTTCCTGTTAAGATTTCTGCTCTCTCTGTCCACCTGTCTCTCCAGTTTGGTGAAATTTATACTAATTCACCCATTAATTAAATCTTCACACCCCTATGAGATTATTAACCCTATTTCACAGGCTCAAGGCACAGATCTGCACCCTCACCTTCAACCCCAAATCTAAGCTGTAAACTAAGCTAGAGCCACGATAATCCTCGATTCCATCACCCCCCCCTGAAGACAGGAGGATGTCCCTTCGCAACGAGAAGGAGGTCTGGGCCGGGTGCTGCAGTCACACCCAGCCCCAGGGAGGCATGGGTTCCAGGGACAGACGTGTGCCCTCTCAGCTAATGGAGTAACTCACCTGGCTTAATAAAAGACTCTGTTACACCACACACACACACACACACACACACACACACACACACTCTCTCTCTCAAAATGTGCACAGAGCACAGAGAAATGGCATTAGCACAGCCTGGCCAATGTACATTATATGTGTACACAAGTGTACGTGTGGATGGGTATGTGGATGAGGGCTAGAGAAAGAAAGGCAGGGCTTATGTTGGCATTAGATAGCCTGAAGGAGAGAAGAATCAGTGTGATAAACAGGAGTCACAGGGAAAACATGGCAAGCAAGTGCATACTAGGCACGATCATTAGGAAAAGTTGACAGTATGGTGAAAGTATGATTTTATTTCTTTTCCCATATCTTCTGCTATCCCTACCAACTGCCTTTGATCCTTGAGGCTTTCCTCTGAAGGCTTTCTGGCTGATTAAGTAATATTGGTTTACTATGCTTAGGGTGTTAATGGAATTTATTGAATTTGACGTAATTGAAGATTTATGCTGGAACCCTTTTGAGTCTTCTTATTCCAAGAAGATATTTAAAAATAAACACAAAAACAAAAACCAGCAGCAGCAGCGACCTTTGGATAACCATGCACTGTTTGGAGCTTATCCACACAGCTCCCCACTTGGCACGGTGGCAGAACACTTCAAAGCCCCGAGGGCTGGGCAGACAAGGGCCCAGAGATAGAGAGATTTGGTGTATGTATCCAATTCCCAGCCCAGAGCTCCCAACAGTGACAGCCGCTGTCATGGCCACACATTCAGTATGCATAACCCCTTCTAAACTCCAGGATCCGGTCTGAGAAGCAGTAATATAGATGTAGAAATTTGAGTTTTAACATTTTCCTTTGAAAAATATATTGTTTATATTTTTGTCACTATAGGCTTCTATTTGATCTAAATTAATTGCATATAAGAGTGGAAAATAGGGTAACTTAAGTCCTCTGTAAGAATACTGAGCACAGCTTAATATCTATCTATCTATCATCTATCTATCTATCTATCTATCTATCTATCTATCTATCTATCATCTACGTACCATCTATCTATAAATAAATTAATAGATTCTTATATCAGTTCCCTATAGGAAGTGCCACCTAACAAAAATAATCACCTGTGTTTTCTGGATACAAAAACATTTTAGATGTTGTATAGTTTGGAAGTTTAGATACTGTAAAACTTAAGGATTTTCAAAAACCTATCCTCCTGTATTCACACAATAAAAATACTAAGTGAAACGGTTACTTCACAGGGCTGAACATGAAGTAGACATGGCTATTGCCCACATGAAGCAACTTCATGCACCCTTCACCCCAACCTTAGAAATGGGAAGTGCTGAATTGTAATCTCACTTTCTGTCAGGCAGAAAATGAGATCAGGTCACAAGTGGGATCCAGCTGCAACTGCCCATTTCCACCAACTCCAGCCTCCCAGTAGGTCCTCCCTTGTTAGATCTACCTTTTGTAATATTTTAAAATGTATGTGAAAGCATTTTGTAATCTGTTTAAAAAAAAAACTACAGAGATGTTGCTATATTCTTGCTGTTGCCTTTGTTTCTATTATTGTTCATCAAGAAACTCCAGTGAAGTCAGCAGGAGAAAGCAGGTAATCCCCTCAGGTCCTTTTAACTGATTTTGTTATGCTAATCCTTCTAAACCATCACGTAAATAATTTTACTTCATCAGTTTCCATGTTAATATTTTACAACCCAGTGTAAAATTATTAATTATTACACATTCAACTATGTTCAAAACAGGACTATGGTAACCACTAAAAATCATTCTAAATGTACTAGCAACATTTTCAAGGATAAAGAAGTGAAGAGGACAATAAGAAGAGGTGATGAATCAAAATCCAATAGGGACCAAAAGAAATATAGTTCATGAGTGAAGCCAACTAAATGTAAACAACAACAATAAACCTTA
>NW_005371503.1:489371-491331 GCF_000412655.1 Myotis brandtii
CAATGGGAAGGGTAGCGGTCGTACACCAATTACCATGTTTCTCTTTTATTAGTGTAGATATATATATATGCTGATTTTTGTAAAATTTCCTACAAACAATAGCCTTTAGTCTCCCCACCAATCATCCCCCACTACCAACACACACACATACACGCACACGCACTCTGCTTTCTTTTTAGAAAAGTGAATAGGCAGAATTTAAATATGACAATGGAAGGCCTTGGAGAAGCTTTCAAATAAGTGTAGTAAGTTTTTCTGTGGATTCACTAGGTGCTAAGCACTAAATCTTTGTAAAATTTTATCATTCAATCTATATACAGCTCAATGAGATATGTGTAATTACTATCCATTTTGTTAATAAGGATACCAACGCTCATAGAGGTTAAGTAGCGCACCCAAAGTTCTCTAACTAGAGAACGGGAGAATCATGTGGTGAACCCTGACAATCTGACTTCAGAATCTCAACTCCTAACCTCCACGCTAAATTGTTTTATACTATCAGGTTGAACCATGTGGAATTGTCATTTTGTAAGTCAAAAAAAAAATGTAAAACATCAACAATTCCACATGACTCATTCAGATTAGCTCTCATTTTTAGAGGATAATGTACATGTGCAGCATAATGTAGTCAAAACAGCTCTAGGTTCAGAGTCCAAGAGATCTAGATTCACATCAAAACACCTACATTTACTAGCTGGAGAATTCTGAGCAAATTATTTACCATCTCTGAGTTGTTTATTCATCTATAAAATCAAGAGAATAGTCCTGTCTACCCACATAGGATGGTTGTGAGGAGCAAATGTAATAATATGTGTGAAAATAATAAGTAAATGATTAACACTGTTGATAGCATAACCTGAAAAAAGTTACATGTAAACAACTTGAAAACTTACCATCTCCAGGTGGTATCAGCTGGTGAGGTGAGGGAGTGTGGAGGGGGGATAGAAACTGTATTGATAATTATCTCCCTGTCATGAGCCTAAGGTACTTTGAGAAAGGTAGAATAAAATAAAGCAACAAAGTGCTCTCCCTCAGCATATGATCCAGAAAGATTGATCTGACATTTTTTTTGTAACAAGCAGTCCAAAGCATTTTTCCAGGATCACAAAGAACTTAAAAACCTTCTTCATCGTGATCTTGATGAAAGAGAAGATGAATTACCAGGGTGAGGGGCCACTGTAGCTCCTTTCCAAAGTTGTCAAGATAGGGACGTACTTTTAAAATCAGATGAAAAGGGATCATAGGAGTTAGCAAAGAAGGTGGGGATAGTCACTCAATAAATATTTGTTGCATGATAGATTGATCATGAATGTTGCTGGAAGGATGACCTATAGTCAGATGAAAAGAGAGACAGCTTATTGTTAGCAAGGAACAACATAAAATGAGCAGAGAAATTAAAGCATTCACTCCTTTGGAAATGGACAATGGCAAGTAAGACCTTTGAGTACAAAGGGGTTTTAAAGACGTATAGCAAATAAGAATACCTTCACATAAGGTTCAATTGATTTATTTATTCAAAGGCTATTTTTCAAATGGCTGCTAGGAGCACACTAGAGCATACTATAATACTAGAGGCCCGGTGCACTTGGGGGGGTCCCTCAGCCCGGCCTGTGCCCCCTCGCTGTTCAGGAGCCCTGGTGAGCCTGGCTTCTGGTTGAGCGGTGCTCCCCCTGTGGGAGCAAACTGACCACCAGGGGGCAGACGCTCAATGCAGGAGTTGCCCCCTGGTTGTCAGTGTGCTCCCACAGGGAGAGCACCGCTCAGCCAGAAGCCAGGCTCATGGCTGGCGAGTGCAGTGGCGGTGGCGGGAACCTCTCCTGCCTCTGCAACAGTGCTAAGGATGTCTGCTACTATTTCTCAAGTGGCCACTCCCTGCCTAAGCTGTCAGTCGGACATCCCCTGAGGGCTCCCAGACTGCAAGAAGGTGCAGGCCAGGCTGAGGATTCCCCCCCCCCCCCCC
>NW_005371503.1:491677-523681 GCF_000412655.1 Myotis brandtii
ACCGAAGCAACTCTGCCCTGGTAGTTCTGCACCGGCCCCTGCCCGGGCCCGGCTGGGCACTCTTCCTTGAGGTCTCTGGGTCCACAGTCTGAGCTCAGGGAGGTCATCCAGAGCCCGTTCCCCTGGGCAGGTGGGGCAGGGGGGCTGGCTTGAAGAGCTGGAGGAAGATGGCAGAGTAAGAGTTGGTATGAACCAGCGCCTGCTTAGCCAGACTTCCTAAGCTCCCCACCGGGCCCAGGCTGGGCCCCTTCCCCATACCAGGAGGATACCAGCTGAGGTCCCCTTCCTGCCCCAGAGCTCTCCTCCCTGTTCTACCACTGGGGGAAGGGAGCAGCTCACCTGCTCTGGACCCTGCCAACCTGGCAGGCTGAGGCACAGGTGGTGCAGCCTAGGGTGCTGGTAGCTGCGAGCCTCAGCTGAACATACAACTGCCTCACATTCCAAGTGGAGCTGTTTTCAAGTGGCTAAAGTGCTGGCAATTCATGCCTCCTGGCCTTTCCCCTCTCGGATTTCCTCCTTGGGTCAGTTGTAAACTTCACTGAGACACCGAAGCAACTTTGCTCTGGTACTTCGGCACCGGCCCCTGCACTCTTCCTTGAGGTTTCTGGGTCCACAGTCTGAGCTCAGGGAGGTCACCCAGAGCTCGTTCCCTGGACAGGTGGGTCGTGGGGGCTAGCTTGAAGAGCTGGAGGAAGATGGCAGAGTAAGAGTTGGTATGAACCAGCGCCTGCTTAGCCAGACTTCCTAAGCTCCCCACCGGGCCCAGGCTGGGCCCCTTCCCCCTGGAGCTGCGACCTGAAGGCAGCCCTCGCTGGCTTGGAATCGCAGTGGTCGATCAGGGAGGGATGCGGGATGCCAAATTCCGCCTCTCTCTCTCTCTCTCTCTCTCTCTCTCTCAGAGTGGGCCCTGTGTCTCCGGTGGGCGGGCGAGGGCGAGGGCGAGGTGGTCTGCACTGCTTGCCTTCACCCCAGCCCCCGCCCGCCCCTGGGTCGCATTGGTAGGTGTCTCCGGTGGGCAGGCGAGGGCGAGGGCGAGTCGATCAGCAATTGCTTTGCCTGAGCCCCTGCCCCCAGGTCACACATGGGGGCCTGGATGGTGGCTTGCGCTGTCCTACCTGCCTGCAGTATGCAAATTAGCCGCCATCTTTGTTGGTGGTTAACCGCCATCTTAGTTGGCAGTTCATTTGCATTTGCCCTGATTAGCCAATGGGAAGTGTAGGGAAGGTATGGTCAATTACCATGTTTGTCTATTATTAGATTAGATTATTATGCTAGGTGCCACAGAGAAAAAAAAATAAAAGACAGTATCTCATCCGAATAGGAGGACAATATTTCAGGAAGATAAGGTGCAAGTTAAGGGGCTAGTCCCTGAGGAAGACCCTGTACAGCAAGAGAGTGTCTGTGCTATGTATGACCAGGAAGAAAGATTAGTGCTTTAACGTTAGACTTGCCCTAACTAAAACACTAAATGCTCCCATTATTTTGCCCGCCTTACTGGCACTCATTCTTTGATTTTGTTCAACAAATTTGTATTGAGAGTATTATACTAAGTGAAATAAACCAGTCAGTGAAAGACAAATATTGTATGATCTCACTTATATGTTAAATCTAGTGAACAAATTAAGCTGACAAAACAGAAGCACAGATACATGCAACAGACGGCACTGTCAGAGGAGAAGAGGGGAGGGGGCGACTGGATGAAAGAAGGTAAAGGGATTAGCCAAAGAACATATATGCATGCATAACCCATAGACACAGACAACAGTGGGGTGATGGCCAAAGGGAAGTAGGGCGACAGTGGGGGAAGGGGGGAAGGGAGGGAGGAAATGGGGACATTTGTAATAGTGTAAACAATAAAAATAAATTAAAAAATTTTGTTGAGCACATACTTCTCATCACTCAGTGATGAGAAGGATGAACAAGACAGTCCTATATTTTATGTTCCTTATGGCTGTGTAACTTTGGAGAATTTATTTAACTTAGAAACTTGGCTTCCTCAACAGTGACATTATCGTTAAAATGTTTAGCACTCAGTATTATTGTAATTATTAAATCAATTTATGATGGTGCCTGGCATGCAGTAGACTCTTAACAAAAAGCAGTAGCAGTAATAGTACCCATTGTTATTTGCTTTTTGAGGAGAATTATAGACAAAAGAGTGATGATTTTCAAGGATTGACAAGAACAAAGTTTTTGACTTTATGGAAGAGACAGCCTTTGGCCGACAGGATTGGAAGCTTCCCACCTCTCCAAATAGCATTGAGCTCCTTGAGGTCAGGGACTTTGTTTTGTCCCTACTGCCTTCCTAGGACCTAACAGAGTATCTGGGAATTCTAGGCATTCCAAATATTTTCTCCAAATTAATTAGAATTATAATAAGCACCAATTAAATAAAGACATTTAGGGTAGAGTATATCATATTTATAAAGATACCAAGGAAAGGGGTTCTTTCTCTAAGTTCAATACAATTCCTTGGCTAGAAAATGTTTTAGAAGATAAGAGGTAGGGTCTGTATCTAGAAAGGTAGAATGAGGACAGCTGGTGAAAGATATGGAATGACCTTTAAGGATAAAGAAAAATTATTTAAAGCCACTTGAGCAGCAAAATTACATGATGAAAACATTGGTTTTTAGGAAGATACATCTCAAAAAAATGTGTAAAGAATAGACTGATTTTGAAAAATGATTGAGGCATAAATATTTTTAAGAAGTTAGGTCAATTGTCTTAAGAAAGTAATAATAAGGACTTGAAATAGGACAAATGTGAAGAATGTAAATGAAAAATAGGATTCCCTTGACAAACATATAGAGTGGACTGGAGGAAGTAATGGTTATAATTAGGCAAGATGATTGTTTCTGTTTTAGACTAATTGAGACTGGGGTGATATGAGGGCATTTACTTAGAACACAGAAGTTGGATAAGATGAAAACTCAGGTAAAATTGTACAACAATAGGGGCAGAGCTTGGTGAATGCTCATAACTGGCAAAAGGGAAAAATGGCCATAAATGCTGTGGACAAAGCAGTAGGGAGGAGACCAGCGAAGATATCCACCGTCTTACAGAGGAAAGGGAAGTTCCCATTGGTAGTCACTCCAGAGTGTCAAATGCTGCATGAAAACCAGGGAGAATCAAGGAGAAGATCATTGCATTCAAATGTGGGAAAGATTTTGTTGATTTTTAAGAGTGTTTTTATGGTGGTGGAACACAAGCAAGATAGCAGGGTTTGAGGAGAGAAGTTGAGAATGAAGAAATGGATGACATTGATATTCTAGCTAATACTATATTTGTATTATACCCAAGTAAGAGAAAATACTCCTGTTTATCTGCTTATATCATGATATTTGTGAAGTCTCATCTTATGGTTCAGCACTTATTTAGTTTTTTGTTTGTTTGTTTCTCTCTGTGATTTGAATTCTTGATTCTCTTGGACACTTTGCTTGTACTTGACCAAGTGGGTTGCCAATGGAGTGGTGCGTGAGAGAGGGGCTTGATGGGACAAAAACCTGGTATGATGTCTTTACAACCATTAATTTATTGTGTTCTTACCACCATTTCCTTCTCTCAAAGAGCATGTTTCAAACTTACTGAATATTCAAACCCAAAGAACAAAGCAGCCTGCTTCAGGCTGGAGCCAAGTGAAAGCAATAAAACCACCTGTTCTTACCCCATCCAGCATATGGTGCAAAGCAAGGGAGCAAAGCTGGGAAGAAATGTGCCATTTCCAAATCAGAGGCAAATTCAGTTCTGAACTTATTAAGTGATTATATTTTTCCTTCATTACAGAAGCCTTTAATCAACACAACTTTGCATATATGAAATTACTTTCTTTTTATACATGTAAGAACCCTAAGCTATTTTCCTTGATTTCTCTTGACAGAAATAGAAAAAAAATCATCACAATTTTACAGGTAAAAAGCTACTTAAAAAAACTGGTTTATAATTAAACAAAAAACACACATAATAATTATTGTCTATGACCACTTTCCTAGACCCAAAGTTCTGTGTGTTATAAAGTCTTAATAACAGAGGCAGAGAAAATAACAAAACCAAAAGAAAATTGTTTCAGAATGGAATAGATTATAGGATACTGATTATTTTTTTTCTATTTAGTTGGAGCTATGATTTAGCAGTTCACTGAGCTCAGAAATTTCATTAATTAAGATTAGAAGTTGTAAATTGAAATCAGGGTTTGCTTATATAGCACAATTAGTTGAGTAATAGGAATAGTGCTCTTACAAAAATTAGAATCTTAACTGAGAATATCAATAATTATTTTTATAGTTTAGGAGTGTTTATTAAGAATAAGAAATGCTGTAATTAGCTTCTTGTAAAACTGCATATTTTAAACCAGTCTCATTATAACTGAATAATATCATAAAATATGCAGTTGCATATCTTAGCTTAAAACAGGTGCTTTATAAAGCTTAAACAGAAAAATCTTTTGCTTACTTCTAAGTGTTTAAATGAATATTGACACTTAGACAAATGTGTATAACATATAACAAAAATAAATTCTAACAGCTTGTAAGTGGCAGAACTGGTATTGGAATTCCGGCCTTTTGGATTCCATAAACTAAGCTTTTCATTTATCTGTGACAATTCCTCTTGATATGAAAAGAGGACCCAATTTCAGGCAGTGGAGATAGTCTGGGAGAAGGGGCATCTATAACAATAAAAGCATAATATGTTAATTAGACCTGACGTCCTTCAGGATGTCCTTCTTTCCAGACAAAGCCACTTGATGTCCTTCAGGATGTCCTTCTTTCCAGACAAAGCCACTGAGGGTGGGGTTCTAGGCAGAGGTGGCTGCCGTGGCAGCGGGGGGCCAAAGCCCATGCATGAATTTCGTGCATCAGGCCTCTAGTTAGTTAATAATAGAAAGTGATGTTCTTTGTAGATGTTGCCTGCACACCTCCAGCCTTTGTCTAATGATGCTCTTGTCCTGATTAGAGTTGCCATGCTGGTAGGTTGACTTTAATTTTCTCAGCACTTGATTGTTTTTCATCCATCCAGGAGAGACATTAAAGCTAAATGTGATGAAAAGATGGAAATAATGAACATTGTTCTCGGACCGCAACATTGTATGGATGTTTTCAGCCGGGCTCGGACCGCAACATTGTATGGATGTTTTCAGCAGCGAGTCCAGTTGTTCTTTGTTTTAGATTAGAATGAACTCCCTTACTTTTTTATTCTTTTTAAATGTAGAGAAAAAGTTACATTTTATTTCCCCAGAAGCCTGGAGATCTTTGAGGAGTAGAAGTGGAGATGGTACTGCTGGTGATGTTCTTGGAGAGTGAGTGATACTGCTGTTTAGTTTCCTCCCTGATGGGTAACCTCACAGATTCGGAAGAGACATGGCAGTCAATCATGGACTTCAGAGAGCTATCAGTTGGTAGGATTATGGGTTGCTGGTTGTGATCTTTGGAATACAGGTTAATAGAAAAATATCCATCCTAAAATTTGGGCAGAGGAACCTTGGTTAAAGTGACAAAGTAAATATGATTTAAACAGTAGATAGGAAGAAAACCCTGATGCCAGAAGGTCAGAAATGGGAGGGACCTTAGAAATAATCTATCTACATAAAAAATTAAAGTACCACGCCTTGCCTAAGGTTACCAGCATGTCAAATCATGGAATCAAGTCTGTAATACAGGTCTTCTGACACTAAGCCCAATGGTCTCTCTAACAGAGCACTCTGAGGAAGTAGTTAATGCTGCCCCTTATGCCTTGATAGGACGGTCTCTTTCCAACCCATCTGATGAGCACCTGCCCATGAAAACATTCAGTCCATGCCCCCTTTCTAGGTAGCCTTTTCTGACTCCCTCGAGGTGAAATTACCTGTTCCTTCCTCTATGTCACCTCTGCCGCTACTCTCATCTACAGGCACCCCCCCGCCCCCCTCCCCCAGCCAAGCACCCTTATCACTTTGTTGAATGTTTCCATTCATTTGTTTCCTCTGCTAAACTGAGTCTTTGAGGGCAAGAACTATATCTCACTCACTCAACTCCAGGGCTTATCATTCTACCTAACACATGGGAGGTGCTCAATAAATGTTAGATTAATGTTTTAATTCATTCCTTAAATTAAACATTACCAATGCATGCATGTAAACAAATTTCCTGAGATGGAGGGATTAATTCAAGCCTTATTTTAAAGGAAAAGTTAGACAGTTAAGGGCTGTCGAACTTACTTGAAGATGAAAAGAGTTCAGTGACAGTTCAATTTTTGGAGTTCTCAGGTGACTCGTTCCTAAAGATTCTTCTGGAGACATGCTATGAATGAGGCATGGTGCCAGAAGCTACAGTGAAGCAAAAATGAGTATCATATAATCTTTGTCCTCAAGAGATGGTGATGTAAGGAATGCAATGAAGCCGCTTTAGGGATGTGAGCATCAGTAGCAAAACAACATAATGGTCAAGACTGGGCAAAAAAATGTTTAAAAGAAAATGCAAGAGCAAGTGGATAGAAGACTGGGACAAAGTCCAATTGAGATCATATTTTGAGTGAATGCCATGCTGACCTGTTTTGGGAGAGAAAGCTAAGATGATTCCTATCCGCAAGACAGTATATTTTAAATGGGTTCAGGAAAGAAGTGTTTGGGTTAGAAGAGGTTTTTAGTATATTTTGTAGAGAAAAGAAACTTTTCTTATTAGGTTATATTTTGTATTGTTGAAGAAATTAGCAAACATTCAGTATTTGATTAAATAAATATTGTGGTCCTTGCAGATTGGTAATCCAGAACTGATTGGAATTTCTCTCAATGTTAAAGACCTACTATGTGCTGGGCAGTTAGTTAATAATATGTAATCTCATTTGTTCCTCCAAACAATTTCATAAAGAGAATTGTGTGGTATTATAGCTGAAATGTCTTTATCACTTGAAGATGTGTGCTAAATGTTTCACATAAATTATCTACACTAATAAAAGAGAAACATGCAAATTGACCATCCCTCTGCTATGCCCACCAGCCAATCAGAACAATATGCAAACTAACCCAAACAAAGATGGCAGTTAATTTGCATACACAGGTGCAGAGCTAAGACTGAAGACAGCGTAGAAGGAAGCCAAGCGCTGCAAAAGGGAGTGAAACAGCTGAGAAGGGAACAGAGCCTAGGCAGCGGAGACGGGAGCGGAGCTAAGGCAGTGGATATGGGAGGGAGCAAGGCAGCAGAGACAGGAGGGAGTGAATTTCATAAAGAGAATTGTGTGGTATTATAGCTGAAATGTCTTTATCACTTGAAGATGTGTGCTAAATGTTTCACATAAATTATCTACACTAATAAAAGAGAAACATGCAAATTGACCATCCCTCTGCTATGCCCACCAGCCAATCAGAGCAATATGCAAATTAACCCAAACAAAGATGGAAGTTAATTTGCATACACAGGTGCAGAGCTAAGACTGAAGACAGTGTAGAAGGAAGCCAAGCGCTGCAGAAGGGAGTGAAACAGCAGAGAAGGGAACGGAGCCTAGGCAGCGGACATGGGAGGGAGCAAGGCAGCAGAGACAGGAGGGAGTGAAGCGGTGGAGAAGGGAGAGAGCGAGGTGGTGGAGATGGGAGGGAGCAAAGCGGCAGACACAAGAGGAAGCAAGGCAGCAGAGAAGGGAGGGAGCAAGGCAGCAGAGACAGGAGGGAATGAAGCAGTGGAGAAGGGAGGGAGCGAGGTGGTGGAGACAGGAGGGAGCAAAGCGGCAGACACAGGAGGAAGCAAGGCAGCGGAGAAGGGAGGGAGCAAGGCAGTGGAGACAGGAGCAAAGCCCACCTCTGCGGGCTTCACTCCCTTCTCTGCTTTGCTCCGGCCTCAGGAAGCCCTATTCTTGCAAGAATAGGCCCAAGGAAGCCCTATTCTTGAAGGAATCTTCCTGCAATGGGCCTCTAGTCTAATATAATCCTCATAATGACCATATAAGGGAAGTACTTGTTAGCTTGTTATCACCATTCTACATATGATAAAATTAAGGTTTTGAGAGATTAAGGAAATTGCCTTCATTTGCACATCTCATAAATATTGGGACAAAGATTCAAATCTGTATCTTTTTTCCCCTCTGGAACCCATGTTCTTATCTACTGAGCATGAGAATACATAGAGGAGATTCAAGCATAAGGAGCCTAAAGCATCATGACATTTGTTGTAAAAGGTCCTCCAATGGGAAAGATAAATATTGGCAAGATACTAAGTAAGAGGAATGCAAACTAGTGTGTGTGTGTATGTGTGTGTGTGTGTGTGTAGAATTGCTGGTCCATTTGATGATGGCTATGACCCTGTGCAGTAAGAGCTCCTGACAAGAGCTGATCTGATCTCAGAGTGCTCTTAGAGGTGAAGATATCTAAGCTGGGGGTGCTGAAAGGCCTGGACTCTGTAGGAACTACATCCCCACTGGCATCAGAGTCTTTTTTGACAGAATCAAGTTTTACCCATGCAACAATTTTTTTATTGATTCTTTGATTTTTCTATTTCGTCATTCACATAGTTGCTGTGCATCTGAGTGCTGACACTGTGGTATATGCTGTTGCCAGAGATGAAGCAGAGTGGCATGGGCCCTGTTTGCTTTAAGAGTGGCAAGAAGTCATGAAACCAGATTTCCTAGTCCCCATGATCATCACATTCCTCCCAAAGTCCAACAGCAGCTTTATGGTATACTAAAACTATGACATTCAGTCCGTGTCCAGCATTTTCACCATAAACAACTTTGCCATAGACATCTTGGCCTGCAAGCATTTTTGCCACATAACTAGTGGTCGTAAGGCAATTTTGCTGTAAAAAAATGAATAACAAAATTAAGGAGACTTTATTTAAAATGTATGCAGCTTCATGACAAAACTACTCAAATAACTAATTTTATTTTGTGGATTGTATCTAAGTGCATTTCTTGTTCTGTGAGAAATGTGAGCTTAACTAAATTTGCACCCTCAATGAGGGCCTTCAACCTCTCTTTCTCTCCCAAGATGGCATTTTTCAAAATGAAAAACCAACTCTTGGAACAAATCATCGCCATTTGGAAGAAATTATAACTATTTTAAGACCATCACCACCATACCTACTTGCCACATCATGGGCCATTGGAAGAGCTAGCTAATATTTTTATGTATTAAATTGAGGGTAGGTGCAAGAACTTCCTCAATGGGAAATGAAACAAAACTGGCAACTAGCTTAAATATATTAAATCTGCCAAACTTGGTTGATTGATTACTCAATGGAAAAATGAAACCAACTAACCAAAAAACACCCCAATTTTGAGCTGTTTTATGGCAAAATTAACTTACGGCCAATTAATTGTGCCATGAAAATGTTTGTGGCAAAGATATCTGTGGCAATGATGCTGCAGAATAAATACCTAGAACAGATTCAGAAACAAAGCATGTTTCTTACATCATAATTACTTATAATAAAGGGCATAATTAGTACATTATTTATCATGTACTACAATGCTAAGGAATCAAATCTATATACAGAAGGTCCTCAAATAATGTTCTTTTATTCAACATTGTTCAGTTATAATGTTGATGAGATGGTATTAACTCTTAATTATACCAATCAGCCTATGGTAAAATTGGTGTTATATTTCCTTTTGCTTAAAGTTGCATAATTTCTCAAAAAAATGTTAAGTGATGACTTTCTGGATATAATAAATAGTAAATAGAGATGTATAGATCTTGCATGTGGAAACAGTGGGGCTCTAGCCACCTCTTTTGTATATTGGATATCACACTTCTATGAGGCTTGAATATGTTTGTGTTTGGTGCCTCTTTGAGGACTCTGTTTATTAAAACTAGGGATCATATCTTAAAAATATTTTATTTCCTCAGTCTCTGTTAACACCACGTAACAAATCATGTATGCTTGATAATTGTTCATTGAGTAGAATTGTATTTAGTCTTAAGAAGTTTGATATTGCTATTTTAGCTCTTGCTGTAATATTTGATATGGGGATGTATAAAAACTCATTCATCTCAGATTTTAATATGCTGTTAGTTTTAATAAAATTACTAATGTAGCAAAGAACAAAAGAAATAGAAAAATCACTACTTAAGATTCCAATTAAAGAGCATTAAATGTGGAATAATTAACATGTGTTATTCATGAAAAACCTCTTTTTGGGAGATGAAAATACATCTCAAAATCAACTTATATTATCATTCAGGCAGGTGGTTACTAGAGCACTGAAGGGGGAAAAAAGGGCAGTGAAATTAACTAAAGGCTGTCAGAGAGGAAAGAATCATGTAAAACATTCCAAGTTTATGAAATTAAAACTTTAAATACCAAGTTTGAATTTGAGTGGGTCATTCTCTTGTCTTCACTTCCCTATGATGCCAGGAAGGCTACGTGCCCAGAACAGTACAGGACAATGTGTGGCATTAATTTGCTTTTCTGGCCACCATAGAAACCTACCAGCTGTCACTGCAGAACCATTCGGTTCAGACAAAAGCATGTATTTGAAGAAAAAACAGATTTTTCAAAACTGGGAAATTCCATCTACTTTATTGATCCTCCATGTCTGCAAAACGGCCAGCCCCTCTCACTTTTCTTTTCCCAAGGTGGAGAGGAGACTGTAAATGTTGGTCCCAGACACAGCTCAGAGCTGGAATAACAGAAACCCTCACAATGCAGCTGTCCAGGCCCCACACTGTCAGAGGCATTAAACATTGCTAGGCATTAAATATTACCAGAGGAAAGGTTACTGGTCCAGAACAGCAAACAATTGTATTCGGCAGAACTCTTCTTAGGAAGAGAACTTTGTGAACTGAAAGGCAGGAACTGATGGGGGTAAGACCCACCAGGCAAGTTCAGACAGTTGTCTGTAAAACCCCACACAAGAGGGTGGAGGGTCTTTTCTTTTGTTGAGAATACACAAAATTATGGCTAGGAGGAAATACTTTTCATACCTTTTGGTTCTTTACCTCTTGATAAGCAGCCACTCCTTTAAATAAACGTGGGGGAAAATATGTAAAGAATATTGTGTTGGTGTACTCATTTGAAAAGTCACTTAACTTTCATGAATGCCTTAAATGGAGGTGTTTTTAGGTCTTCTTTCTCCTATTTTTTCCTCCAAGGTCTTTGCCAAGGGAGGTTTTAGGATTTCTTGTCTTAGGGGTCCTTAGGCAGAAGGTAGATTATGCTCTCCTAGTGATGAGAGAATGGGCACTAGGATCTCTTAAATGTCTTTCCTGAACTCCCACACTGGACTCTTGGAAACCATGTTTTAAATGTTCCTCAATTAAAGGTTGAAATATCGCTTCACCTATGCCAAAAACCCTTCACACCTTTATAATTTTACTAAGTTCTGTTGTAGTCATGGGATGCTTTCTTTTAAAAACAAGGTTACATTCAAACCCTGATGGCATTATCCCTTCATATGAAGACATATCCTAGATGCTATTGAATTAGGCAAATAACATTACCTTCTTGGGTTGAAACTAGAAGACCCATGATGTAAATATAAGCCTGCAATAGTCCATCGAGCTGAGCAGGGAACATCCGTATACTAATGCTCCTAGGATCTATAACTCAGCGTGTATGATCATAGAAATGTTAAGCCAAGATTTTTGTAGACCATGACCATGCAACATATGCCACTAAAATATATCTGTCTTTCAAGCACCACCTAAAAGAATTTCTTTCACCCTGAGCCTTATATTTTATTATCAGGAGTCTGTTTTCTTCTCTTTGAAGTTGTTTTTTTCTTCCCTGTTTGCTGTGTTTTAATAATATGAAGGGGCTTCACTCTAGAGATGCACTGAAGCAAAGCAAAGCTTCAAGGAGCCCTGCTGAGAGAATTAAAACATATCACATCAATTCAGCCATCTCTTTCTGCCCTCCCTCTATTAATTCAACAAAGTTACAAAAACAAACAAAGAGAATAATGTGAAAATACACACATACAGGGGATTTGAGTTTTGTTTTGTATTTTTAGACATGAAGAACAAAAACCTCCATAGAGCTGCTAAAGCTTTCTAACCTCATCAAGTCCTCTTCTATGAGTCATTAAGTTGCTGAAGCCCAGAAAATCAAATTTGGTTTAGGGCTGTTTGATAATGTAGTAACACAATAAAATGTGATTCACCAATTAGCTCATGTAATTAGAAAATCAAAAACATGTTCTAAGTGGCTGGTGGACACACATAAATAAAGTATATTGTCATTCTTTGTATTTGCTGATTATAGTTATAATTACATCTCCAGTTGATGTTACTACATTCCAGTTCCCCAGGGAAGTGAATTCATAGTTATCTGTGTTTTTAAGTCAGATAAATGAATGACGCATTCCATTCATCAAGTCATTCATTCACTGTTTTGTTTGTTTGTTTTATCAATTCTTTCTTGCCAGGCTCTCTGGTAGACTATCCCATCCTTGCCTCCATAGAACTCTCAATCTGAAAAAACTATGTTTAAATTTTTTTATGGAAGGGAAAGTCAACTGAAATGAGAACTCTACAACAATGACAGTTTTATAGTTAAAAATTAGTCTTTCTTGGAGATTCCTAAATATTACTAATATTACCAACACATATGTGAAAAAAGAAACTAGTGATTTGAGAATGTTTTTGCTTAGAAGTTTTGCCTGGCTCAAAAGGACTCTGTGATAGATAAGAATGGGAATTGAATATCTGTTGGATTATTTTAAAGAAGCTCTTGATATATGCTGTATGTACATCTGTTGAAATCTAAAGCCTATGCTGTACGTTACCTGGCTATATGTAAAACGTATTTCTTTAAGTTCAAATCAATTCAAAGGCTGGTTGGATGGTTAAAAGTATCTCAGTAAGAATTTCGCCTGTGTCCTACTTTGCTCTGTTTTTTATTGCAACTGAAGTACATGGGCATGGTTACATTGTCCAGGGCTTCCTAATAAATATAATGAGAGGATAATAGGGATGAATTACCTGAGCTTAAGCCAATAAAGAAAGGCTTTCTTATGTGACATGGTCATTCTTAATGATATTTTAGATTAAAGAATGACATGCGGTTGTGCTGCCCTTAAAGCTGATTTTTTAAAGTAGCATATTAGTGTTAATTCATAGACATTTTAAAATAAATTAGGAAAAAAATTTCCTTACAACTGTGACATTGTTGCTGGATGGCTTATTCTTTTGTCAATTCACAATGCATATTTTATATTGTTCTCTGTCCCACAAATATTGCAAAATTCTAAGGGATGCAATAAGCTTGATTATTTTTGGTAGAGTCTCACTCATATATTTTAGAGTAGCTTGGATTATATTTTATTTAGATACAATCACATATCAAAAAATGTGGTTTATTTATAGCCAGAATGTTATTTAACTCCCAAATGTTATTTAAGATAACGCTGTCTCCATCTCAGTATGTATTTAATCGTTCTCTTTCTTTTTTTCCTATTTACAGGTCAATGGGACAGAAATTGAATATGAGTTTGAAGAAATTACTTTGGAGAGGGTAAGAAAAATCCAATAATCCAAAGCCCCAATCTTGGTTTCCACATTCTGCATCCTAATGGTTTGTCTTGCAAAATTACACAATTGTATATTATACCCTGGAAGTTTCCAACAGGGCTCACAATGAGAATATTAATAAAATTCTTTCAGTGGAAGGCCTGGGGACAAACAGACCAAATAACCAGAATGTTCAGTATATAGATTGTATTGCCAGGCTTTGGAGCAACAAATGAAAAGATAGAAATGTTCCATGAACTAGTGCAGAATTTTTTCCTATTGTTTTGCTATACATTTTAGATACATTATAATTTTTTTATTTATGTGATATTAACACTGTCTTTATAATTACCATTACCATACATTTTTATGTTTAAAAACAAAACAAGTCATGGATTTTAAAAGCACCCCTATTGAGAAAAACACAGTAACCCTGCAGATCTCTGAAAATATGCTGTTAGAGCCTTGGCATGGCTTTGAAAAATTAGGGAAATTCTAATTTCCCTACAACTCTAGTATGTAAAGATAATTTACAAAACAGTAAAAGAAAGACCAAAGACCACCTACAAAAAATAAAAAATAAAATTTAAAAAAAAGACCAAAAGACATTAACAGGATATCCATCACAAAAGAAAGGGCCAATAACATACAGAAACCTGTTCAACCTTATTTATAAACAAAGAAAACAATGATGCTAAATTGTTTTTATTTACCTGATTGGCAAAAAATTTAAAAGGAGGATTAACATTTACTGCCATTGAGTGGGCCTGGAATTTGGTGCAATCAATGTATCAGTTTGGAAGAAGGTATCAAAAGTGTTAAAATGGACATGGTTTTTACCCAAAAATTGTACTTATTGAATTATACAAATATATAAATAGTGTTCATATTGGTATTTTTTATAATAGTGAAGAATTAAAAAGATAAGTGTTTAATAATACATTATTATATGTCCATATAAATAGAAAATCATATTAAATTATAGTATTTTTAAATATTTAATTGTAAGTATAGAGAGGTAAGTAGAATGTATTATTAAATATATTATTAAATTAGTCCTGATAGGTGTGGCTCGGTGGTTAGAGTGTCAATTCCTGGTCAAGGGCACGTATCTGGTTGCAGATTTTATCCCAGGCCTGGTCACGGCATGTGTAGGAGGCAACCAATCAATCTGTCTCTCTCTGATATTGATGTTTCTCTCTCTCTTTCCCCTCCTACCCTCCCTTCCACTCTCCCTAAAAATTAATGGAAAAAATATCCTCAGGTGAGGATTAATTATATATATTTCATTATAAATTAAAATGAAGTTAAAAAGGATATCTATACTAATAAAAGGGTAATATGCTAATTAGACAGGACATCTTCTGGATGACCTTCCAGACAAAGTCACGGTGGCGGGGCTGAGGCAGAGCCAGTTAGGGGCGATCAGGCCACCATGGGAGAGCAGTTAGGAGGACCAGGCCAGCAGGGGAGAGCAGTTAGGGGGATCAGGCCAGCAGTTAGGGGGATCAGGCTAGCAGGGGAGAGCAGTTAGGGGGATCAGGCCAGCAGTGGAGAGCAGTTAGGGCAATCAGGCAGGCAGGCAGAGGTGGTTAGGGGCAATCAGGCAGGCAGGCAGGTGAGTGGTTAGGAGCCAGCGGTCCTGGATTGTGAGAGAGATGTCCAACTGCCAGTTTAGGCAGTTTAGGCCTGATCCCGCAGGGATCCCAGATTGTGAAAGGGTGCAGGCCGGCCTAGGGACCCTCGCCCCTCATACACAAATTTTGTACACTGGGCCTCTAGTTTATAATATAATCAAAGAAGCACAAACAAAGGTATACATGCAAAATATACATTTATAAATATATACATAAAGCCTAGAAGGATACACACCAAAATGTTAAAAGTGGTTAAGTCTTATTGAGGATTTTTGGGGTGATTTTTCTGTTTTATCTTTTTATTTATATTTATTTTCTAAAGCTTCCATAACAAACATATATTACATTTATTCTAAAAAACAAAAATTAAAGTTTATTTCTTAAGCTCTAATTCAAGTGTGAATTTACACTCTAAACCTACACTTAAATATATTTTTTTCTTTTGATTTTCACTTTCCTGAGTCAGGGAATTTATCATTCTGTCTAATTTATATTGAGTGTGAGTGGTTTTAAAAGGAAATTTACATTGAAAGTTAAGTGTTTGCCAGATGGGTATTTTAAAACTTACATTATGAACTCTGATAAAATGTTAATGGCATGCTAAATGGAGAAAATTGAAGCTTATGGAAAATTTGCCTAAATGTGAAGATTACTAAGGTCCTCTCCAGATCTGGCTATATGATTTGTGGGGCACAGTACAAAATGAAAAGTGGTGCTCTGGTTTAAAAAACTGTAAGAATTAAAAGATGGCAACAGGAGAGCATTAAACCAGCATGGGTGGCTCTCTCTATGGAGCAGGCCTGTGCCTTTCCCCACCCCTTCTTTCCCAAGGGCACATGCCCCTCAGTACCCCCAAACCTCTCCTCCCTCTCATTTCTCAAAGTATTTCTCTCTCTCTCTCTCTCTCTCTCTCTCTAAATAAATAAATAAATAAATAAATAAATAAATAAATAAATAAATAAATAAATAAATAAATAAATAAATAAATAAATAAATAAATAAATAAATAAATAAATAAATAAATAAATAAATAAATAAATAAATAAATAAATAAATAAATAAATTGAAAAATAAATAAATAAATAAATAAATAAATAAATAAATAAAAACAAGGATAGCCCTTCTACACATAGGGCCCTCTTTGCACCAATCTCAAACTCATGAGACCAACCCTTCTCTCTCTCCACCCTCCACACATATTAGCATCTCCAATGCCCCACCATTTAGTTACCCTGGATTTATAGGTCAAAAAATAATTAGAAGCTAATGTTGGTGTGAGGTACAACATTCAGGAGGAATATGACAATTGTATGTTCTAGTTTGGGTTCTGACACTTATTTGCTTCATGATCTAGCATGTCACCTCCCGGGCTCCCTCCCTGTCATAGGGATTCTAGTTGTACTCTAAATCTTATCATTGCCATTCATTGCCCCTCTCTCCTAAAACCTCTATGTTAAGTATCATCTTCTCTTTACAGCACCTCCTCTTTGTGTTTGTTGTTTGTTCTTATACCTCATTCCAAAAATTCTTCAACCCCACTGGGATCTTGCATCATTGATTCCAACCTTTCCCTTGAGTTTTTATCCTTCATTATGCCCCCCATTTCCTCCCATATATTAGCATATATTCCAATTGTTCTTATCGTACTTTCAACATTTTTTATCCTCCTCATTTTCTTGTGTTCATCCCACAAAACCTCATCTCTGGTTTATCTACCATGATTAAACCAACACCTTCCTACATGCTCCATGCCAGCACCCGGGCAGCTGAACCTGGCTACAGAAGTGCTTACTCATCTCACTTTAAAATTATAACCATCGATTGCAAATGGACCCTCCCAACATCCTAGCAGTTCTTACACATTTCTTTAGAAAAATCACTTTCTCATTCTCCAGGACAGCATTTTCAGATCTTATTTGCCCTCATCAGATCTCTACCACCAATTCCCTCCTCCTCAGGCTCAACTGTTGACGTCTCTTCATTGTCCCAGAGAAAACCCAAGCACTCAAATGAAAACCACCTCACGTTCCTACCACTAGGTCTGCTAGTGTGCTCTCCCTGTTACAAGGAAGGAGTTTCCCTGCTCATCCCAAGGTCAGCTCTTCACTCGTGGCCTGGACTCTGTAACTTCTCATCCATTTAAAGACTCTGCCTCTGCAGTTTTCTCCTCTCTCTCCTACAATATCAGTTTCTCTCTCTCTTTTTTCTGGATAAATTTAATACATCATATTAAATATCATATAATATCTCTCATCTTAACACACACACACACAGTCCCTGAACCCAAAGTTCCCCTCCTATTACTGCCTTATTATTCTATTTTGCTTTACCAAATAACTAAGAAAATTGTCTAATTATTACCTCATTTTCTTATTTTAACCTCTTTCATGTTTTCATCCCCACAACAGTCCTAATACCATCCCTATCAAAGTCACACCAGGTTCCATCTTGCTAAATTCAAGTATGAGTTCTCAGTTCTGACTGATTTCTCAGCAGCATTTGATGCAACAGTCATTGCCTCCTTCCTCAACGGTGTCAATTTCTTGGCTTCTGGAACAAAACACTCCTGTTTATCCACCACCTCATCGTGCTCTTTTCCCGTGTCCTTGCTGGCTCCAACTCTAAATGCTGGGGCACTCCAGAAACCCAGTGAATAGACTCAGTCTCTTCTCATTCTCCAGGTGATCTCATCCAGACCCACGACTTTAAATTCCAGCTACCAGCTGGTGATTCCCAAATCTGCAGTCATGAGCTCCCCGGCACGCCAAATTCGAACAGCTAACTGTCCAGTTGGCATCTCTGGTATGTTCCCAATAGAATTTATTATTTCCCTGCACTCCCTACCCTCAGGGCCAAAGCTGCTTCTAGCCTAATATTCTTCATTTAAACGAGTTGGTTCTATCATTTTTCTTATTATTCAGGCCAAAAAAATCATCTAGACATCTTGTTTAATTGTGCATTTCCCCTCAGCATCCAGAGCAAGCCCTACTGGTACAAACATAAAAATAGATTTTAAAATCAATCACATCTTGCCACCTGTTCTGCTGAATCCTGGTCCAAACCAATATCATCCCACGCCTGGACCACTTTTCTCCTCAAAGTAGCCAGAGTCATCTTTTAAAAAATATAAACCATATCATACCACTTTTATTCTTAAAACTCTCCAAGAGGTGATAATTACATTCATCATCATCATCTACAAGGCCTTATACAATATGACCCTACTTCTCTCTCCAACACCATGCCCTCACCACCAACTCTTTGAATATATTTTACTCTTGCCAATCTGCATCATTTCTAAAAAAAAAAAAGCCAAGCTTTTCCTACCTCTAGGCCTTCCTATATGTTATTCTATCGGCATGAAAAAATATCTCCTCAGATCTTTTCATGAGGTTAAATAGAGACATATGGCCTTCGTTTGAAACCTGCCTCTATCACTTACTGGTTGAGTTAATTCAAGCTGAATACTCAACCTTTCTCTGCCTTAGTTTTCACATTTGAAAATGAGGCTGAAGACTTTGTTATTACCTCCTGGGGCCCTTGTAATGATTAAATTAGTTAATATAAAGATTAAAGAACAGCATGCACAGCTGTTATTCTTAACATTTTCTTTGTGTTAACAGGATAATTCTCACATGTGTTATTTGTCAGAATCATTAAGGAAGCTTATTAAAAACACTAGAGGCCCGGTGCACGAGATTCGTGCACTGGGGGTTGGGGGTCCCTCAGTGCAGCCTGCCCCCTCTCACAGTCTGGGAGCCCTCAGGGGATGTCCTACTGATGGCTTAGGCCCGCTCCCCATGAGGAGTGGGCCTAAGCCGCAGTCTGGCTGTGGAGGCTCGAGCAGGCACCAAGTGTGTGTGTGTGTGTGTGTGTGTGTGTGTGTGTGTGTGTGTGTGTCTGCTGGGGGCCTGTCCCCAGCTGCATCGGAGGCTTGGAGCAGGCACTCATGTGTGTGTTTGTGTGTGTGTGTGCTCATGTGTGTGTTTGTGTGTGTCCACTGGGGGCCTGTCCCCAGCCACGACGGAGGCTCGGAGCCGGCGCCCCTCTGTGTTGATCTCTCAGGCTCTGGGCCTCGCCTGCATGTTGTTCTCTCGGGCTTGGGGCCACACCTGGTCCCTCCGCCTGAGCTGGTTGTGACCATTACGGAGTCCTGACCTCATTTGCATATTACTTCTTTTTATATATATAGAGAGAGAGCTTCCAAGTTTCAATGAGCAATTTACATTAATCTAGCAATAACTTCTTTTATACCAACTTTTCTTCTTTTTTCCCCCCAGTTACTTTGTTAGATGTTAGACACCCAATGATGAAGAAGTTATGGTCATTGCTATATGCATTTGTAGTTTACACTTTTTCTGCATTTAATCTCTATAATATTTAATTTAGTAATAAACTCATCACATTTGTAACATCCCTATGAGATGGGTATTGCTAATTCCATTTTACAATTAGGACACTGAGACTCAGAAATTAAATAACTTGTCAAAACTAATAATGTTACTAAGAAATGGAGCTAGGATTCAGCCCCATACCCAACATATACTAGAACCTCACTCAGCTCATTGCCACTGAGTTAAACTGCCCTCAGAATTAAGCTCAAGTGTCATTTCCTCTAAGAAGTTTTCCTTGACTCTCCCTTTTGGGCAAGGTGCCCTTTCATAAATTAACACAAGTAGAAAACTTCTTATATTAAATGATGAATAAAATTTGTCTTTTCCACTGACCTATGAATTTCTTGATGAAAGGAATTTTATTATAGTTTTCTTTATACTGCCATGATGACATAACAAGAAAAGGGAAAGCCACTGGGCAATTCAAGGATGTGTCAGCATCATTCATGGCATTGGCCACGTGGTACTCATGGTGAATCTCACAAATGTTTTATGTACCTTTGTTTGTCAAGCATTTACTGAGCAAAGGCACTGGTCACAGTCCTTGCTTCATAGTATTTTACAGTCTGGCAGAGGACAAGGAGAATTAATAGGCAGAAACCATGAAAAAGAACCATGAGGATACCTGGCCCAGAATGGAGCACTTCCCTGAGGCATTAAACCTGAGCTGGCTTATTGAAGGATGAGAGGATGCTAGCTATGGGAATGCAAGTAGAGGAATGCAGCCTTTCAGACAGGGAATAGCAGGTGCAAATATTCAAGGGTCCATGGAAAAGAAGCATGCTCAAGGAATTGCAACTAGTTCAGAATGACTGCACTTCAAGTTATGAGTAGGACTCAGAGACAACGCTAAAGCGATGGAGAGGGTTGAGAATAAGGTGCCTTGGATAACAAGCAGAAGGGTTTCGATTTCATTGTGAGGACAATGGAAAGCCTTTGAAGAAGTTTAAGCAGAAAAGTGACAATCATATTTGTGTTTCAAAAAGATGACTTTGGCTGAGATATTGGGTATACATTTCATAGAATTCCAGAGATGATGCAGCTATGCCATTTAAGACATAATTAATGGCTAAATTCTGGAGTGGTGATGTAGGAGGAGATGATTTAAAATATGTTAAGAATGTTAGAAGAACAGATTCTGCTGTTTTGTAGGATGGGAAAATGCCTGAGAGAGCAGAGGAGTCAAAGAGGCCTGGCCTATAATCCAACAAATTCCTTTCACTGACATAATCTGTACCTCTCAGAGATGGGCAACTGTGATATTTCAAGCTGCTGATACCCTGGGCTTTGATGACATTAACAAAGGTAGTGGAGTTTAAAGTCCATGCCTCTGAGTGATTTGTCTATTATCCAAGTCTGAAGTTAATAGGTTATGAACCTCTAATATAATTTATATCAAGAGAAGCTAGTTGACCCAGCATGGATAATAGATTCATCATGCCTTCATAACCCTGACCAACATGCATGACTACAATTTAGCAGAGATGTTGAAGAGACTGTCTATCTGCCACCTCCTCCCAGGCCTGCCCCCAGCCTCCCCAAAAGAAAGAACATTCGGAGTGTTTTCCTGACAGCTGCAGAATGTATGGCCATGGGATACTATTTGAATGTTCTGTATGACAAGTCAAGGATATTCTTTTACAATTAAAAAAATGTTAAGATCCGAACCATCTTCCCAAATATAAATCATTGGCTTCTGTTACTTGTTATTTAACCCATGAGAAAGCAAACAGATTTATACTGTAGAGAAAAGTGACTGATTTACCACATGCTGCAAATTCCTATAGATGAACCAAGTTTTGGTTATAAGTTAGGTAACGTGGGAATTTTGAAAACAGTATTTGTGAATTGCCAGGTAAGAAGTGATTCATTAAAGCTGTCTATTGACATACTCTCCATATTCATCCAGACATCAAATTAATTAGAATGTCATTGAATGTCTGAATTACTTAAGCCCAATTTGTTTCTCTCACATTTTTGAATTTTTATAAGGATGAAAATTTCTAAATTTAAATGGAATTAAGGGCCTATTACTTCAAATAATGTAGAGGCTTTGGGATTCTAAATTTCTGATTTTTCTCTGAGTCTCTTTTGCCCTTTTTAATTAATAATAACAGGAATTAAACACCAGAGTCCCAGTTATATTTGATTTGGTTTTAGCTTTTATGTAGTCAGCTGTAGCACATTCGCATTCTAGTTCAGTTAAATAATTTTAAAATATAGATACCTAGTTATCAATGTATTTTTAAAGCATGTTGTGTTTGTCAGTGGAATCTGCCCTTGAGATTGCAGGCATAGCTTCCTATAGAATAATCCAGTGCTACTGTAGTTCTGTATTTTCTTATTTGTTAGTTCACAATAATGTAGTTCCAAGCTAGACAAGCCATTACAGTGTATTTTGTTTTCAACAGCTTTAGGCTAAGGTATTTTCTATAGATGCTCTGATCCTCCTTAAAATATTCTATTCTAATGATCTTCCATCTTCGATCTCTACATATAACATTGTGAGCAGCTATTGTTGTATCTGGACATTAAAACTAGCAGGAAGAACATCCTCCTTCTTCAGAACTTCTCTCCCCATTCCAACCATGTGGTTCTGGGGAAGACAATAAGTCACAACATCCATGGTCACACAGTTGATTGGTCTGGAGCTACTCATGGGAATTACCTGGTGAGCTGGTAAAAACTACCATTGAGCCTGAGCCCTGACCCATACCAACTGTATCAGAATCTTGGGGGGTAGAGCATGGGAAAGCTTTAATTTTTAAAACTTGTATTAGTGATTTGATGCACAGTTCAGAGGCTGTCACCTGAGTCAAAATGAACCAATCAGAGTGCTCCTCTTAGAGAGTCAGAGAAATGATATAGGAAAGAGAGAGGGAACAAGTGCTCTTTCCTGTTATGACTGTCTTAAAGACCCAGCCAGACACCACTGTCTTTCTAATAACTTCATGAGCCTTCCCTGAAATTCTTCTTAGCCAGACCGGTTCAAATAAAGCATTGTAACTTGCCAGCAAGTGGACCTATACTAATGTATCTTGGTGTTTAACTATGCTGAGGTTGCATGTCCTAGGTTCTCAAAGTAAATGTTGCCTTGCTTCAATTCTCTAGTCTTCTAAATTCTAATCATGTCTCTCACCACTAAGGTGAGGTCATAAAGCTAAGCTCTCCGGTACAATACTGTTGGCAGGTTGCAGTAAACCTTAATATCCCAAAGCTTACAGATACCATCTCCTTTAAAGTAACCCATTACTGCGTTCTAGCTCCCAGAAATAAAAGAGCAATAAAAAAAAGAGAGTGACAGGTAAAGTGAATGGCTACTGACAGGTCTATGAATTTAGGTCTCTACTGTCTAGAAATCTTTCTGATTTGGGAGCCAATAATCTTTGCACATGTGAAAAGTACTTTGCGGTGTTAACCATTGGACTCGGATGTCAGAAAAAAAATCGACTGTTAGAAATATAGTTTGCAGACATTTAAGGGGTCATTAATCTAACTTTTCTTTACTTGTAAGCATCAAAGTCTCAGGATTTTGGACTGTCTAGTAAACATACCTCAAAGAGCTGATTTAGATGAATCGGCACAAAATACATTTTGGTGCAATTCAGCTGCTGACTCCAACCTTCTCCATTTTTCTTTATAAGCTCCCAGCTGAGTTATCTTCTTTCACCTCATGAACCCTCTGCATTAACAAGTGCTCTCTTCCAGTGCATTAATCTGAGCCTTAGCCCCCTCAGCTCATGTAAACTGGCTATATATTTCCTTTTGTAAACTTCTTGTTACACTATTACCCACATATTTCTTTAACATGCCCTTGATTATTACCAGCATAATGGTACTTCTAAAACCAACAGCTTTTAGACAAAATATACAAGAAAAAGACTCACAGAGAAATGACAAAACTCTATCATTGCCAAGTTGAATGTTCTAGTTGGAGTAGATCTCTTTCCAGGACTTGTTATCAAGAAGTTGTGGATGGTTAAGGAGGTTTGGCAAGAAGAGCTCTAACCCAGGGGTGCCCTGAGAGTTCTGGGTCATGGAGGTACTGGTTCTGAGCCTATTGAAACTGAAAGACCCAAGGAGCAATACCGCATAGGGCCCAGCAATCATACCTGATTCACTAAGTATTAGATCTTGAGAAATGGTAAAAGCTGGGGGTTTTGTTACTTGTAACTGAACAAACCATGACTGAACAAACCATAGATATGTTTTTCTGTAGCTCAGCTGTCTGGCTGACAGAAAATGTAACCTCAGTCCTTCTTAGTGCTTTTCTTTCAACCATCTCCAGAATTATCCCACAGTCTGTGTCCCACAGTGACAAGACAACCTATGCATCATTTGGTCATATTTCAGTCTGCATTCCCACCAGCAGTGCACGAGTGTTCCTTTTTCTCCACATCCTCTCCATATAGATTCAGCATAAATTCAACAACATCCATTTTGTCATTGAGAATAATGTCATCATTCATTTAATTCAGGATCAACAATTTTTCGATCCTCAAATTGCTCTTTACTCCCTTACTGTTTCTGCCTGACAAGCTGCTTCTTATCCAAAACCCAGCTCATAAGTTACCTTCTGTGAAATCCTTGATAAATTCCGCAGTGAGCTTGTTCATTCTCTTCCTTACCTCAGGACTTTCTCATTGTCATCTGTGTTCATGTATCAACTTTTAAATAAATTTTAAGGCCTCCAAGACTAAAATGTTTTTTGATTTAATTCATTTTATTTGTGAAACAGTATTTTACATCTACCTGGAAGAATCTGGTAAAATCATTATAAAAATAATTTAGTCTTTTGACAAGAGATAGAGGTTAAAGATTGCTTTTCCTCCTAATAGTATATGTGTATATATACATTTATACATATGCACATATATGTATAATTTTTATATATTTTATATTACATACTGTACATTTTATCTTATATATACATACAGTTTTCATCTATCTTTGTGTATTTATGTTTATAGTTCTTTGTAAACTGGACACAATGTTCAGTGCGATTTCTCGTGCTAGTGGCAGTAGCTGCTGCAACAGTGAGTATATCAGTCTGTCATTTGTTGAGGTTTCAGCTGTATATGTTAATTATTCTATAGGGCAGTGGTTTTCAACCTTGGCTGCACATTAGAATCACCTGGGAATCTTTTTAAAATTCTGATTTCTGGGCCTCATCCTCCGGCCCAGTAACAAAGAAATAGAATTTCTGGAGGATGAGGCCCAAATGATTCTAATGTGCAGCCAAGGTTGAGAACCACTGCTATAGTGGTTATTTTATATCTTAACAATTAGTCTATTATGTAAGCTTTAGAGCCTCTCTTTTATAGATAAGCAAACTGTGTTTTCAAAGATGTTAAGGCCTTCATTTATGGTTGCAAAACTAGTGTGTGGTAGAGCTGGCCAATCTGTCTTCAATTACTATACAATGCCACTAGTAAGCCTAAAAATTATGGAAGACTGTTTTGAAGTAACATATGTATTCTCTGACCAGCCATGATATTTTTAGATTGCCTTTACAGCTTATACATTTATCTAAAGGGAATAATATGACAAAAGGCAAAATAGATTAGCATAGAAAGCTAAAAGTACCTTCAGGATAAAGACAAAGGCAGTAAGTGGATAGATATGCATTTATTTATTTTCATAATTATTTCTTAATGTTTGAGAAATATGACAATCTCTTCATGCCCTCACCCCCCAATTTGCTTAAACTTGACTCAAAGCTCAATGGTGTTACCCTAACTTGGGGGTGGGGGCAACAAAAATGACATTACATCTTGTGTACTTAGCATTTTTCTAGTTCAAGAAAAGGAATCCAGTTCAAGAAGTGTTCCAATTGTATTTTGGAAATTTCCTTCCTGAATATATATCCATGTTTTCTGAAGCTAAAAGTGGTGAGGTTGTCTATTACTTCTATGCAGGTAGTATTGTTTCAGCCAATTGATATAATGTACACATTTATAATACAGCTCATATTTTAATATTCATTATTTTCAAGATATTTTTCAAATATTTTACTTTTCAAACACCCTGTGAAATAGGAAGAGAAAACATGGCGCTCCTCACTTTTTAAATAAGGAAGGCTCAGAAAGTATTTACAGGAGTTCCCTGGAGTCACTCAATACAGAGCAAAGGCCAGTCTAAAATTCACACCTTTAACTTCCAGCCTTGCTCCTTGCCTCTATCTCTTGCTGTTTTAATAACAAACAAATGCAAATAATTGCCCTATTTAGGTAAAACAAACTGAAAATATCAAAATGTAGTCATTAATTTATTTTTATGTTATTGAAATCAGAAGAAAACTTTCTCATACAAACTGAGGTTTTAAATCACTCCAAATTATTTAAACTTGATTTCCTTAAAGCAACTATCATAAATGGTTAGACTCATAAGAAGCATTTCCACACCCCAAGATTTATCTTGCACCTTTAATAAGAGGGGACCATTTATAATGCTCTAAGTTTTGAACATCACTGTTTAAAAGGCATTTCTTACATTGATTTAAATTATCCCCCAGTAATTTCTACCAAACTATTTTTAACAGCATAGCAAAGTATTCCAAGTAACAAAGTATAGTAAACTATAACATGTAGATGTTATAGTTATGTAGCCTGAGATCAAATTGTGGCTTTTATATTTACCACCCTTGTGAATGCAAGCAAATCCCTTCATCTACCCGTGCTTCAAGTATGCTCATCTGTAAAACAGGTGACAGTAATACCTCCTTCATAGAGTTATTGTGAGGACCCAGTGAGTTCGTAAATATAAGTACTATAGGAGACTTACTGACTGTCGTTCCTTGTCTAGATGCTCTTCATGTGGCAGGCCTAGAATTGTTTAAAAAAGAAATCAAATTCCACCTTCTCCCTGAGTTTTCTCTTTTGCAGAACCATCACTATTCCCCCCATTATTATTGTTATTATTATTATTCCCCACATAGTCTCCTTCCTCTGGCTATGCTCCTAGTTATTTCTTTCCCTCCTAAAAATTTCTCACATTCTTCACATCGGCATTGACTGCCCATTATGGTGCCTGGAATTCACACTTTGTTCATTCAACAAGCATTAAGTGATAAGTGTATCGGACACTGTGAATAGGTAGTGAACTAGACAGTGTCTGCCCTCAGAGAGCTTAGGAGCTCATAAGCGAGACACACATGTGAATGAGAGTCATTGCTTCAAGGAGATCTACTACCACACAGTGTCAACCAAGCTTGTCATCTTCTTGTTCCATATAACTATTCCATGACATGAGCCTTAAAAAAGAAAAACATTCTTTTATACTCACTTTGCTGTGGTAAAATGAAAACCCAAGCTTTTACATTATGATCCTTTCTTAGTGGGTGGTGACAAAATATACAAGTGACAAAATATTTTGTGAGAGCTACTTATTGCTGCCTCAAAATTAAACTCATGTCAGTGTTATTTAATCATCCTCTCTTCAAGCATGTTACGTTAGGGACAGGCTGTCGTCAGCCTGGGTTGTTTTGACAGAAATTATGACACATGTTTTTGAAGTAGTCTATCACCTTTGCATGGCCCACAAGGATGCTCTTAAGTGAACTGACCAAATCCTTTGCCAACACTTGAGAATGACCTTGAAATACAGTGCACATCCCTGCCTGGACAACCTATGCACCACTCACACTTGGCTGTCCCTCTGAATAAGAAGGGCGTATTTTTTCAAATATATGGGAAAATGTTCTGGAAATCTGCACTTTGTGATTAAATTCACTTATTGTGTTACCTTATGTAATCCTAATTGTAGCAACTCTCTGAAGTAATTATTATCATCCTACTTGCAAACTAAAGCACAGAGTGATAAAGTGATTTGTCCAGGGTCACACAGGTAGAAAGGGGAGAAAAGAAATCTATACCGAGACTGATTCAACTCTAAAATATCACAAAGAACCATTCGTGCTATAGTTTCAGTGTCGGCTCATTGTTAAGGCCGACTGTGTCATTTCACATAGCATGGTGGTTTTGCGTTGGAAAGCTTGGCATTTGAACAGCTGATGTGAGGATTCTTGCTTCTGGTTTCCGAAGAGATATTTTTCAACCTGAACCCAGAGTCTGCATTTGTGCTCAGTGAGGAAGGAGAAATGATGACATTAATTGAAAGCATCACTGACTGTGAAATCAGTTACCTTTTAAACTTCAGGGTTATTGAGTTAATGAATTAATCTTAGAAGGTTGTGTATCATTCTTGGAATCCTGAGAAAGGAAATTGAATATTAACCCAGTTCACATCTATAATGCACAATTTATAGCCACATGCAAACTGAACCAGATGGTGGAAACATTCTTTCATTCTTTAAGATTATTTTATGTTGGGTGACCCACATACAGCAGATCTTTTAACTGACTTGTGTGATCAAAATAGTAAAACATCTGTTGATAATAGCCTTGAGAACAAATTGGTGCTTCCCAAATGTGCTTGAGCTATAAAGTGTCTACTGTAATAATGAATATAAGATGTAGAGACAGCATTCTCTCTCTCTCTCTCTCTCTCTCTCTCTCTCTCTCTCTCTCTCACACACACACACACACACACACAATTTGGTCATATCATCTCAAAAAAATTATGCCCTCCAACACTGCTGAAACCTCATTCACAGAAAACTCAGTTTCATTGTGAATACATGCGGCTGATTTTTTAATGGTCAGAAGTATGGTTGTGAATTCTTAAAAAGTCTACGAAAGGAGATTAAATAACCATACTTAGGCAGTTTCATATGAAGCATGTCAAAGCTGCATAGTTTTGTAACCTCAGGAGAAAGTCAGTCTTCTGAACATTTATAAACCACCAATGAACTGCCAGGCCCCAAACCACCACAGAATGTCTTGGCTGTCCGGTGAGCTACCACAGCCTACACAATTGCAGCCCAAAAACTACTTTGTGCTGGAAAATCTGTGATTCTCATCACAATCCCCCACTTGCATACTCTAGGACCGCAGTCTGGTTAGAATGAGAATACTGAATATTTTGCAGTGTTTTTATTTCCCCTCCCTTCGGTTCCGCCATGGGCATGAGCCTCCTTTGGGCAGGCCAGAATCCTTAGTAGAAATTCCAAAAGAAAAATGCAGTGAAACATTTCTACCCCCTCCTTTGGATGAATGTAGTAAGAGCAATAGACCTTTTAGCTCCCAGCAACTTTTAATCTATTGTATTGTTGAACCTGAGTGGAAGCACAGTAAATTTTAACAAGCGCTGTTACCCATTCCCCTTGCCTTACAGAGCCCTCCAGGGACTTTGCCTTGATCATAAACACAAACTAACTTTTATCCAAGTACAAAGTTCCTGACCCAGTATTTCCTGCTGTATGTTGGCTGCAAAGCTCAGTTCTAGCCAATTGTCTTCTTTTCATTCTTTTGCCTCATGAGCTTGTGCTAAAATTTTGCTCATTGTTTTACCCAAGGCAACCAGACCATGCCCTTCACTTCTTTAGAAAAATGGTCCACTATATAAAAAGAATAGTTTATAAAATTTCATTTACTTTTAACACCGATGTGATGACAATAATAATAGCTCCTAAATATCTGAGATGTGATATTGAGGCCTTCATCATTTATACGCCAAAACAATTATTTTGTTTTTGTTACCCTCCTTTGGAAGATAGGAAAACAGAAGATTATAGTAGTCATGTAAGTTGGATTTAAAATTACATTTCTATTAAGCTGGGGCCAGAATTAAGCCCCAACTATTTTGATTACATCTGCCTAAGTCCTGTTCTTGCTATAAAACTTTATGGTAGATGTTATTAAAATGCTTATGCAGATGAAGAAACTAAGGCTACACAATTAAGTACTTACCCAGTATGTAGGGTTTATATGAAAACAGAACAAAATAAAACCAGAGTTAGAAAAATGTTACAACTGTGTGTCTCTGAAGCATTCTTCCTTCCCTAATATTCTTGCCTTGGCATTACCATCTGTTTAACCAGAAGGCAACCTTTACTGTTCATATATAATTATTATTGTTATTTGTTTATTTTTATTAATCCTTACCTGAGGATATTTTTCCATCTTTAGAGAGAGTGGAAGGGAGGGGGAGAGACAGAGAGAGAGAAACATCAATGTGAGAGAGACACATCAATTGGTTGCCTCCTGCACATGCCCCGACTAGGCCATGGATGGAGCCTATAACTGAGGTACGTGTCCTTGATCAAATTCGAACCCAGGACCCTTCATTCTGCAAGCTGCCACTCTATCTACTGAACCAAACCTGTGAGGGCTCATATGTAATTATTAATGAGTCAATTTTACCTCTTTAGTCCTCAAATCCACCTATATTTTCCCCCAGATGTACTATCTACTTTAGGCCACTAGCATTTCTTACCAAGATTATGGCAGCCTCCTAACTAGTCATGTCCTGGTCTTAAGTCCCTTTTAGTACATTATCCAGACTGTAGCCAGTGTGGTCTTTCTTAAAATAAACCATGACTGTGAGACTCATTAATCTCCATTGACTTTTAGGTAAAACCCAATCTTCTTGGCTTCTAAGCACCTAAGGTCTTACATGTTCAACCTCTCACTTAAGCCTCCAGCTCATCTCCTACCATTTCCTTCTTGCATCTGGACTCCAGTCACATGGCATGACTTGGAATTTTCCAAACTCAGATAGCTCTCTTTTCTATGAATGCCCTTCTTCAGGCCCCAGCCCCTTTGCCTAATGATGCCTGCTCAAACTTCATGTATGAACTTGGGTATTATTTCCTCCTGGGAGCCTTCCCTGACACATCCCCCAACTCTTGAGTGCCTTTCTCCTCTACGAGCTATTTCAAAGTTCTCTGTCACAAAGCGGACCTTTTCCAGAATTTATGAGTTGACCTTTTTGGTAGCTCCTCAAATTAATATTAACAGCTACACTTTTCTTGTCCTTCATCAAAGAGTACATATATTTAAAGAGAAAAAAACATAGAGTTCCTAGAGATGGAATCAGATGTTGAATCGTTGGCTTAGCAACATTCATTCAGTCAGTCAATAAGTATTTATTGATTACCTACCATGTGTTACATTTTATTTTAATCTCAGAGCATATTATAGTAGTAAGCAAAAAAATTAAAATCATTACCCTCAGGCAGCTTATATTCTAGTGGAGGAGACATTAGATAAACTGAATAAGTAAAATGAATAGTACGTTAGATTGCAGTAAGTGCTTTGGAGAAAAATAGAGCAGATTTATGTTGACCTTAATTACCCAAGCAAATAAAAACCTGAAATGGGAATTGCTACTTCCATGGTATTTTTCATATGTGGTTTGGACTCAGCTCCTATCTAAAAAGCAGAATGCTCGAGATAAAAACATCCTATAAATATTTAGCAAGTTCAACCTCCTAAAGCCAAAACTGGCCATTCTGGGATGATGCTTCCACCAGTTCTTTGTCCTTACTTTAGGAAGTCATGGGGCATCAATTATGCCTCCAAGAATGCAAATATCAAGACTATTTAGCTGTTGAAATTTTCATTTTTTGACAGATTTTTAAAATACATTTGCAATGACCTTTGGTCGATGACAGTAATCTTCTGACCTAATTTCTGCAAGCACAGCTTTCTTTTAATATATATTCTGTTGGTTTCATCCGGATAATTTAGATTTCTTTTTCCTGTTTCCTATTTAAGACTCACAGATACATCTATACCTTGAAAATCCAAGATTTTAAAAATGATAATTCTTCAGTTGAAATGCTGTTTCATTTGTGGCTTGCATAGCAGCTTTTAGCCATCCTTCAGGTCTTAGTTTATTACTTCCTCAAAGAGTTTGTCTCCAACCTTCAAATCCAGATTAGCCAGACCGTTATTATTCTCTCCCATTGTATTTGTAAATTTATTTATATCTGATTATTTCCCTTTTTGACATCTGCCTTTACCATTAAATATTAAACTCTATGAAAGCAGATACCATCCTTGTTTTGTTCACCAGTAACTATATAGCAGCTAACACAGTGCGTTAAACATGGTAGCTTCTCAATAAATTAAGGAGTTCATTTAAAAAAATGTTGTTAGTATTGAGTGATAAAAATTCTTACTGGTTTTTTTTTAATGCAGCACTGTTTTGGTGCCCACTTTTATAAGCAATGTGTGTGTTCATGAATCATTGCCAGCCTAGGAAAGTAAGAAGAATACAATAGGGAGTCAAATAATTTTATTATGCATCCTATATTCTTTTCTAAGCACCTCTCTCCATCAACACCCCTCTGCAAGCACAAACTCAAAGCCACTAAATATCAGATGTCCTGATAACACCTTGGTGAGCCGGATCTGCCCACATCAGTAATTCAGTGATAAACCCAACATTTTTAAAACAGACACTTAAAATAGGCCTTAAATATGCCTAAAATCACTGATAATATTATCCATCCATTTAACTAATACTCTTGACCAAAGCTAAAGCTGGGACAGAAGCCACTTCATCCTGCTTTTGATACACATAAGCATCTAGAATGAAGAAAGGGTTGGAAAGCTTCATGTGAGACATCATAATTAAAGAAGCAATCCTCACTTTGAATATTCTTGCCTCTCCCATCTGGCCTGAGAAGTTTCTGTTGAGAAATCAGCTGCTGGTT
>NW_005371503.1:524312-530191 GCF_000412655.1 Myotis brandtii
GTCAAGGGCATGTACCTTGGTTGCGGGCACATCCCCAGTAGGAGGTGTGCAGGAGGCAGCTGATCTATGTTTCTCTCTCATAGATGTTTCTAACTTGCTATCCCTCTCCCTTCCTCTCTGTAAGAAATCAATATAATATATTTTTTTTTAAAAAAAAGAAGTAATCCTGATATATGTCAGAAGAATTATTTTCTATCTTCTTTTTGTTTCTTGATTTTTTTTACCCCTCAACTCTAGTCTTTCTCCCTACCTTTGTATATGTGGCTCAGTGTGGTCATGTCTGAGTTACCTTTCCATTTGCATGTATAACTTCACCTCACACCTGCTGTACTACATGTGAATGTAGCTCATCATTATTATCCTAGTGCACTAGTACTTGACTGAAAGTAGATGGTTAACAAATAATAGCCAAATGAATGAAATTTGTGGGGGGGGGGGCATGAGAAGAGGGTACCAAAGCCTCAGTGCTAGAGTAAGAATGTGAAAAGTAGGCCCCGTTTATGTATGTATGTATGTATGTATGTATGTGTGCATGTGAATATATCTGTATATACATGTGCTTGTGCACACACACACACCTACCCAAAGGGTTCAGATCTATTTTGGGGGATACTAAGACATATTTATTGTTAGAACATTGGAGCTTTATTATAGACTTCAATAATGTGAGGTGGCTCATCTCCCTCTTCACTCACCTCTCTCTTCCCTGCTTTTCTGCTTTGGACCACTATTCCTCCATTCCTAAATGTACTCATGTAACCTACATTGCCCCTTTCTCTCTATACAGAAACTTAATCCTTTTCATCTTTCAAATGCAGCTTTACCACTTATTTTCTCCATGAAGTCTTTCTAGCCTATACCGAAGAAGATATGCCCAGATCTGGCTGCCATAATCAGGACACACGTTGTGCTACATGTATACTTGCCCCTTTGGAAAGTACATGTGCATCCAGGGTTTACTCATTTCAACATCTGGATTGCACCATCTTGACCCAGGGTTCTCTAATATGTTTATCTTCTGAGTGACAACCTCCCCTTAGGTTTCCTCTGCGGGGTTTTGTTTCTCAGATCAGTAGTTTTACTTGAAATCTGAGATGCTTCCCTAAAAGCAAGTTGAAGAGGAGAATCAACTGGGCCCATTTGCTTCTAAGTTTACAAGTATAAATTTCATGAATTTTATCCTCTAGTTGGTTTCATTGTTCATTCTGGAAAAGAGGGGTTTATTTCTGCTGTTATGACCATTTAGGTCACAAGCTGAACACAAATGAAGCACAAAAGAACCAATGGCTTATGATTGTTTTACTGTAGGAGTTGCTTCAGAATGATCATTCTTGTAAAAATATACAGATACTTTTCTACTTGTACATATTTGTTGAGTCCTTACAGAGTAGAGATTGCCCTATATAGCAACTATGTCCTATATTTCTTTGTGTCCTTGATAATGCCTAAGATAAATCTTTACCTATTGTAGGAGTTGGTGAGGGTGTAATTTTTCTTTTGTTTCCAAGAGGATTATCAATTATTTAACTTGTCTTCCTATATAGAAAAGAAAATGTTGCAATGATAATTTTAAAACTGTAGTAGGTTGATTTATTTTGAAATATTTTATTAAACTTTGTGTAGAATATAGTTCCAGATTCGCATCCCCCTTCTACATTATAATAGGTCAATCTAGGCTATTTTGTGTGTCATAATATATTTATTATGTGTTATCTCAAGACTATTTTTGTGTGTATGTAATTGATAAAGCCGGGGAATAGCTTTATAAACTAGAATTTCTGTGAACTCACTACGTATTTAGTATAACACTGAATGCTATATTAGCACTTTGTATTAATAATTGTGACAGTATTAAATATTTAATATAGTACTTAGTACTACATTACTACATATTAATAATTGTATGCATGTTCTAAGGTTGGAAATGGAGAAAGAATAGGTTTCTATAAATACAGTCACTTTTTAGATATAATTCATATAAGAAAGTTCTTTTGGGGGCTGGGGAAAGGGAGAATTTTTAAAACTCGTATTTTAAGACTCTATAATCAAAGAGTGTAGATCTTATTCACTGTAAACCTTATAGTTGAGATGAGGATTATCCCCTCCGTTTTTTCTAGCAGAATGTGAAAAGACTAGACATAGTTGCAGGTTAAATGAAGTTAGCAGTACATGATTTACTTCCTAAGAAAGAGCAACCATAAACTCCTCGTCCTGCCTTCCACCCTTCCACCCACCATGGCTGTTCTGAATCAGGGTGACAGGCTGTCTCCATGCACTCTTTCTTTCTAATACTTATGCAGATGAAGTATCATTGGACAGTGAAATTATATGCAGCATTCACTTTTGAGAAGTATTGAGAAATGTAGGTATTTAAATGTAGGTATTGGGGGCAGGGGGTCATTTGCACAGTTTACTGCATAACTGAAATTGGGCTCATGGATCATTCAGATCATAGGTTAAGATCCCTCACAAATGCCCCCCCAGATACCAGAGGTACTTCCTGCTGCCATCCTCTTCAAGAGAAATAATTACCCTCTTTGGGCCCGTATCTCCCACTGTGTAAGTAATATAGAGACAATCTCTTAGTTCTTCACAGTTTTAAAAGTTTTCTTGTACCTGGTAGACTTGAAGGGCTGAGTCTGTTATATTACATCTGAATAACTTTTCTTCAGTTATTCCGGTGTGTGTGTGGGGGCGGGGGCAGTCTGTAAATGAAACCTGTTCAGGTTCCTGAAACACGTTTCTCCTGACTCAGTTGGTGTACTGTTTCAGTTCACTTTTATCTGCCAAAGATTGCATGGCTTTGGTTGGGTACAGGGTCATTAAGCTAAAATAAAAAGAACACTAATTGACAGCTTGGACGTCTCTAGCAGAACATGCCACACGAAGGTGAATTATTTTTTAAACTGCATCTTGAACTCTGAAGTTAGAAGTGCTTTTAAAACCCACACACGTTTGCTCAACTCTAAGGCTGCTGCTTGTCTTTTTTACCGTAGGGTTTCTGGTTTACCAGCTGCAGAGCCCGAGTTGATTATATCAATCAAGTGCATATTGCTGCCTATATGTTTGCTTGATCCAATTAGCCAAAGACTAAAATTTCCTACCTCATGAGGCAACTAAGGGGAGAAATTTTGAATCTCAGTGCAGGCAGGGTTTTTATATGTGGGGTGGGGGGAGGGAGAGGGCAGAACAAAGGAAACGGAAGGAGGTTGTGGGCTCTCCCTGGAGGGTGCTATATTCCAGTCAGCACAGTCTGCTTCCACAGCCCTCTCCTGCCCATAAGGGATGGTCTGATTTTATATCATCCTGGTTTTATGCTTGAAGGTCAGAGTCTACAAATCTCCCAGAGCTGGAATGCCTGAAGGTCCGAGTCTGCTTCTTTTGAAGTTAGTTCCTAGAATTCTTTTTAAAACTTTTATTTCATTTTATTTTTTTCCACTACCTTTTATCCCCCTTAGACCTTCTTCCACCTCCAACCACCTCCCTCCCCGTACCCACAGTCACCACATTGTTGCCCGCATCCATGAGTCCCTAGAATTCTTAAGCAAATAGGCTATGTACAGTCACATATTAGTTAACAGGTCATCATCTACAGAAACAGGGTACCCAATTCTGACATAAGTTCCAATAGCTACGTACAGTCACATATTAGTTAACAGGTCATCATTTACAGAAATAATGGTTAAAAGAATGGTGGGTGGGTTACATTAGTAGCATAGGGTTAGTGGGAGGATTTAAGGAGATAATGCAGAACAAACACTAGCCCATATGAAGCATATTGCCTATTACTTTGTGACTTTTATTATTGTTATTTATAATTACATGTAACATCAGTGTCAATAGTGAGGACACTGAATTCCTATTATATGTGGGCTACTGTCCTGGATTGTTGGAAGAGGACAAAGGTAATTGAGTTCCTGCTTCCAGGTGTCCATAATCTAATTTGAAAGGAGGAATACATACAATTGTATTTTATATTAATTATTTATACCATTTGTATATTCTCTCTAAAGTATATACATATGTATTTTATATTTTCTACAACATAATCTAATATGATGAATACCAACCTCAAAATAGGTAGCCGATAGAGAATTTAAGGTGTTCAGAAAAGGGAACTGTTCCATGGGCTTTGCAGTGGATGTGGAAGGAACTTGCTCTCTTGTATATGTGGGATGAGTAGTCTGAGAGAACAAAGGAAGGCATCCCAGGACACTGAAATGAGGAGTAAAATCATCAAGACTGGTTTGTTCTAGTATGTTCAAGTAACAGTAAATGAAATAGTAATTTGGAGAACTAAAATATCACATAGAGGTTTAGCAGAAGCAGGATTGGAGAGGTTGGTAGTTCAGAGCTAAATGGGAATGGGAACCGTATGATCACTGGGGGATATTGGAATTTATGTCAGAATTGGGTACCCTGATGAGTTTAATCCCAGTCTTTAGCAACTGCCTTCATTATTCGGGGCTCCTCTGCAAGCCCTCAGTGCAAGCCCTCTCTGCAGTCGGACAGCCTAGGGTTCACATTCCAGTGCAGACACTCACTAGTCCTCTCTCTGCCTCAGTTTCCACATCTCTAAGATAGGGAGAATTATATTGCCCACTTTATAGTCATTGTAAAAACCCAGTGAAATCATGCAAAAACTCTTAACACTGAACTATTCTAACAATGGTCCCATGCAACCCTGTTGAGACCATGGAAAAATATGAGAACATTCAGGAATCTCCAGCCCCATCTCTTTACCATTACCTTCATTTTCCACTCCCCAAGAACCATTTACTGCTACCCACCTTCCCTCAATCATCATACACTCAACAAACATTCACTGCTGTCCCTATTTGTATCATATCGTTCTCAATGTTCAGACTAGCTATTTTAGGATCTTCAATAATTGTTTTTTTAAATATGCTTTTATTGATTTTAGGGAGAGGAGGGGGGAGGGATAGAGAGATAGAAATATCGATGAGAGAGAAATATCAACTGGCTGCCTCCTGCACACTTCCTACTGGGGATAGCTCGCAAACCTCGGCATGTGCCCTGACCAGGAATCGAACCTGTGACCTTCTGATGCATGGGATGATGCTCAACCAATTGAGCTACACTGCCTGGACAGTACCTTCAAAAATTCTTTAAGCAAGAATCTATTGTCCTATTAGTGTCACATCCAGTGTGCACAATTTTAGTATGCTCCATTGCCTTCCACAGCTTCTCTCACATCGAGTCATCACTGTTGCTCAAATTAGATTTAGGCAAAGAAGAAGTTAATTTGAAATAGTCCCACTGCTCTCATGAGTCATCAGATGAAGTGGGAAGAGTTATGGATTTTATGAAGGAAACAATAGGATTGTCAGGATTGAAAGAATAATAGAAAAATTCAACCAGCCATGCATTTTAGTGTGCAAGTGACATTCTCTAAACAAATTTCCAAGCCCTGCATAGGAATCCTGTTGCCAGTTAAATAAACACTATCCATAAGTACCAATAAATACCAAGCTAGGAACATACATTAAAATACCTGTGCATAGGCATTGGGTCACTTGCTCTAAAAAGGACAGGAAACAAATAGAAGCGATTTCTCCTCTGAAAAGTGAAACTTCATAAAGAGAGAAACTTTATTCTAATGCAAATATCACAAATGAGTTACTACAAAACCAAAATTACTCTATTAACTAATAAAGGCCACCAGAATCATAAAATGAAACACAATTATATTTCTAGATGGCAATTGATTTCTGTAAATTATATGAGACCATTAAATTTTTATATCTTCCTTAGTTCTTTAGATGAATATTCTAATCTGTTTTAAATTTGGCTTAAGTATTGTGCTAGGCTTAAGTAACTATTAAAAGATAATTCTAAAAGCACAAAAATGTTTTAAA
>NW_005371503.1:530254-540097 GCF_000412655.1 Myotis brandtii
TATATATTGCAAATAAAAGAAAGCTCCATGTGTGCAAATATTTTAAAAAATTAGAATTAAAATCAGGTAAATTAGGAATGATTTGAAATTTATAAAAATAGACCATTGGCCCTGGCTAGTTTTGCTCAGTGGATAGAGCATCAGCCTGTGGACTGAAAGGTCCCGGGTTCAGTTCTGGTCAAGAGCACATTCCCAGGTTGAGGGCTTGATCCCCAGTAGGGGACGTGCAGGAGGCAGCCAATCAGTGATTCTCTCTAATCATTGATGTTTCTCTCTCTCTCTCTCTCTCTCTCTCTCCTTTCCTCTTTGAAATCAATAAAAATATATATTTTTAAAAAATAGACCATCAGCCGAAACCGGTTTGGCTCAGTGGATAGAGCATCGGCCTGCGGACTGAAAGGTCCCAGGTTCGATTCCGGTCAAGGGCATGTACCTGGGTTGCGGGCACATCCCCAGTAGGAGATGTGCAGGAGGCAACTAATCGATGTTTCTCTCTCATCGATGTTTCTAACTCTCTATCTCTCTCCCTTCCTCCCTGTAAAAAATCAATAAAATATATTTTAAAAAAAAAATAGACCATCAGTTTTCTTTCCTCCAGGCATGATGGGAAGAAATTTAGATTTTAAGTTCTAGAGTTCTAAAAGGAATTCTTAAGCTATTTTAACAATATTATGTATAAAAATTTTAGAAGATATAAAAAACTCAAAGGAAATAAAGTCTATGTATTTTTCAGTCATTTTATGCATCTCAATTGTTGTTTTAGAAAAACTGAGATTGTATCATATTTATTATTTTAAAATATAATTTTCTTATTTGCTAATGTTTTAGCATTTTATGCTATAATTAATGACTACATTTTATGCCATAATTAATTCTAATGGTTGTTTGGTATATGATTAAACTTAAGTATGATAATTTACTTAATTGGGTATTTATTACTGGACATTTAAACTATTTATGACTTATAATCACAATATAGATATCTCTTTGATGAATATCCTTATCCTAAATTATATTGATATTGATTATTTATTTTGGATAAATCCCTAAAAATGTAATTGCTAGTTTGAACAATATAGCATTGAGCTTTGATAGATATTTTCAAGCTTGTCTCCAGATCCTTTGTAACACTTGATGTTTCCTCTAGCACAATATGCAAAAATCTTGCCCCTCACCAACATTCATTCATTCATTCATTCATTCATTCAATGTGTTCATTGGGAACCTATCATGTGCCCAACATTGCTAAAAGAATTGGATATACAAAAGTTGGCTAAACAGACCATTTACTACCCTCTGAAAATGTCCTGTTCAGTGAGGGAGTAAGAGACTAAAGTAAATTATCAGACCAGTTTGTATAAATTGTTTTAAGTATTGTAAAGGGAATAAAATAAGTCTCATTTTTATATTTGCCAATTTATAGTCAAGATTTTTTTTTATTTTAATTGTATTTTATTACTAGTGAACACGGTTTTATAAGCCTACTGATTGAATTGCATATTTTTCTGAATTATTGGGATATGTCCCTTGTCCATTTTTTAATTAATGTATATATCAATTTATTGAGTTTTAAATATTATATTAAGGGCATCTATATTTTGCCTTTCAAATTTTGTATCAGATGATTTCTGCTGCATACAAATGGTCAACTTTTAGTAATTCCTGTAGAGTTTCTTTTCTTTGGTATTATGGGTAAAAAGGCCATTCTCTCCTTGAGATCAGTGAGACATGCTTTTGTATTTTTTCCTACTATATTTCTCATCTACATTCTCCATAAATTTTCTTTTTTTCTCTTGAGTTTTCACTCTCTCTCTTTCTTGGTCTCTCTCAACATTTTAATTTATTCAGTTCTTTGCCAACAGAAAAGGCATCCTTTCTCCCATAGCCACAAGTAGCTATCCTAATTCTGCTGACCCATCACAGCCACATTTATCTTGCTACCTCCATTTCCTTAGATTTTTCTCACTCTTCAAACCACCCTACCACTGTTTCTATGCCCTAGTACTGTGGTCGGCAAACTGCGGCTCACGAGCCACATGCGGCTCTTGGCCCCTTGAATGTGGCTCTTCCTAAACCGTAGGAGTTCCTTAATTAAGTTAATAACAATGTACCTACCTATATAGTTTTAAGTTTAAAAAATTTGGCTCTCAAAAGAAATTTCAATCATTGTACTGTTGATATTTGGCTCTGTTGACTAATGAGTTTGCCGATCAATGCCCTAGTATATCACAATACAACTCTTGCTAAGTCTCCAATGACTTCCATGTCATTTAATCAAATGAATTTATGCATACTCAGAGATAGGAAAGTTAAAACTCAATATTATTTATGTCAACAGATATTTTTTCCTTTTTATTTTAAAAAAAGAAAGTCTTTACTTTTTCCCCACTAAAGGTATCATAGTTTCTTCCCATTTAAAACCATCTTTTTCAGGTAAACACAGTATATTATTTAATAATCACACTGAATAAATCATCTATTTTATAGCTAAAACTTATTATCAGGGCTATTTCTTAAATATCAATGTATCTCCATGCCCATTTGGCTAGACAACCTGAAAGTAGAAGAAATCTGACATGTTCTCATGGTAATGAACTTGTAGCTGGTTTGCATGCAGTTCCTTGTCCTCTTCTCTGAGTTCTTGCCGAATGGTGTGACTACTTCCCTGTCTTTCCTTTGGGCCTCCTGCTGTTGCATTTGTACCTGCAGCTGGAGAACTTGTGCTCTACGCTTTAGGTCTTGTGAGAGGCCAGTTATCCCCTGTGGCGTATTTGCTCCTATCTCAGATCTTGCTGATATCTTCAGCATCATAACTCCATCTTCTAATTGATCCCAGTATAGGTTGTTTATCTAGAAATGCTTGTCTGTGGGTTACCTCATTCTTCGGCATGGCAGTCTAATGGGGAGCCCACTGATTCTCAGGTGCTTTCCTTTGACATTCCACCGGAAGCACATGGGATCTTCTGGTTACCCTCCACTGGGAGTGGGAGGTTGACTGTAGAGTATGATAAGGGCTTTCTCCACTTTATACCCCTTTGCCTCCATATGACCACTTTCAACTCTACGTTACTAGAGTCTCTAAGAAGCACTTTTCCTCAGGGCACCAAAAGGCTAGTAAGACACAATTGCCACTGTTTGGGGATTTCCCCCAAAACCTAGGCAATGGTTTCTAACATGCTTCTATTCACTGCCACCTTGAACATGTGGGAAATTGACCTAGAGGAAAGATCAAGGTAATATGTATTTTATTTGTGCCTTTCTCTTCTCCCTTTTGATGGAATGTTTGTAGTTTTTCTTCCTCTTTGTTAGTATCTTCCTTTATATTGCATCCTGAGTTCTTGCTTCCTTTAAGGACTTCTTGTTTGAGGCATTATCTTTTCCTGAACTATTGATTCAGTTGACAAGAAGCCTTAGATCAGCATTCTTTAAGAAAAATAAAAATCATTAGTTTAATAGTTTAATGTATATGTAATAGATATATTTGTCTCTTATCAGAATTATCAGCAGTGTTTAACACTGTTTATTACTCCCTCATCTTTAGGGAGTGTTTCTTCATAGAACCTTTTATGTTTCTTCATAGTCGCTTCTCTTGTTTATGTGTATTTCTCTTGTCAGTCTTTCTTAGTCAACCTTAACAGCTCCTCTTCCACCCAACTTCTAATGCCTAAGCTGCTCCAGCCTTAGTCCTGAGTCGTTTTATTCTCCACTCCCTCCTTGGATGATTGCACATATTCTACAGGCTTTAAGCCCATCTATATGCCAATAATTTGCAAATATATATCTTTAGAAAAGACATTGCCTTTGTGTTCCAGTCCCGTGTACCTAATTGATTTCTCAGCATTTCCACTAGCATGTGTGTCAGGCACTCAAATTCAACATGTCCAAAATTGATCTCATACTCTGATTCTTGAAACTCACCTTTCTCATAAATCTCTATTTCAAGGCATAGGCCATCCAATTTTATTAGCCAGAGACCTAACACTGGTGATAATATTTCTTTCCTTTATTGCCTTATCTATTTTCACTGTCAAGAATCTCTCTAATCTGCTCACTTCCTGTATCACCATTGCCAGCAAACTAGTTTAAGCTGCCTCACTTTCCATTGAGCCCTAGCATAGTAGCCTCCCAACTCTCACTGCTTTCTCTTATTGCACTATCAACCTTCCCTTCACATTGTTGTCAAAGTCATTTCAATGTGTTGGATTACTTAGTCTATCTATATTTCATTTTTCTCACCTGTAAAATATAAGAATTCCTAGGAAGAACAAAAAAAATTGTCACTATTTTTACACACAATCAATGTAGTTTGTTTGGCACATTAAATCTTTCAGAACAGGACTCCCACAAGAAGCTAAATAATCAAAGTGGCCTTTGGTCATGAAAGTCGGGGACCTCTTTAATAGATAGTGTGTGAGGCTGTACTGTCAGGTTTATGGTAAAACCAGGGAAAAGTAGAAAGGAGATAAATCCTTCACTCACTATTTGTTAAGTACCTTCCATCAGCAGAAATCAAAATAAGGATATAGAGATGGACAAAATGTATTTATACCCCTATGAGAGAGATTGAGATAAACATATTTAGCAAATAATTTATTTCCTCACATAGTAACTGCTATAATAGAGATATAAGAATTAAGTTCTGTAGAATCACGGTAGAGGGACTCTTATCACCTTGGAATTAAGGGGCATCATCTTTTGGAGATAACACATTTGAGGAATTTTTCTAACCTGCTCTTTTCCATTGCCATGTGGAAATAACTCAGGGAGATTCATTTTATCAGAGGACATGGAGGTTATATTTTATGTCATCTCTCCCATTCTTGGATGATGTAACTTTCTGGTTAAACCTATAATATTGGGACATAGAAAGCACTAGGAGTGGTTAGTACATTTGGAAAGCAAGTGTCTGAACCCTGCCACCCGGATAGGCTTTGTGGCCCCAACAACAGTGTGTATCACCTGATGTTCATAGTAAAATGTCCTTCATGGAGGATATTTTAGTTTTTGAGGAGATAATTCTCTTGAATGATAACTTGCTAAGTTCAATATTGTGAAATACCTCTCAAAGAAAATTTGTTTTTTATTCATGACTCACAAAACATAATGTTGGCAGGCCCTTGCTTACTTTTTAGTGAGTAGAATATATTTCCAATAGAATTTTGTGAAACTCAGTTTTATACTAATAAGAATGCATGCCTTAACTTCAGAAATAATTTCTTATTTATCTGATTATGTGATAAGTAAATCTGCTTATGGAGTATCATAGTAGTAGTCAGAAAAACAGTAAGATGTAAAAAATAGCCTCTCTCTTCATCCACCTAGTTGCCTCTTAGGCCTCTATTTCAGGCAAGAGAAGTGCTATAGAGATTGGTAAAATAATATATTTTAGAGCCCTGAATGCTCTCATTCGTTCTAAATTAGGACACCATCATCCATACTTGAGCAATTCACTGCAGAGTTGGATTGAATATAAGTAGGGTCCATACTGTACCCCAAACTCAGGAGTTTAGGGCCAAAACTCACTGAAAGAACCACATTTAAAGTGTCCTCTTCTGTTAAAGAGGTCTCATAGCATGATTCAGGGTCCAGGTCTATAGGACTCAGGGTTGATGAGGGATTACAAATGATCATGTGCTATGACCCTAGAGTACAACATAGACCAGCTTCAGATTGACATCTAGCCTAGTGTCTTATGGGAAGAACTAGTGAGAGAGCATGTGGTATAAGAACATCTTATAGCAAGATCTGATAAGGCAATGTTCCTTTCACTGAGTTTATGAAATTATTAATATAAAAAGGTATAATTTATTACATATATCTCACTGTGAAGAGCCTATTCCAGATGTTTTATATATTTTAACTATTTTTAATCCTCATAACAACTCTATGAGATCAGTACTATTACACCCATTTCACACATGTTGAAACACCCTCAAGAAAATAAATATCTTATTGATGCTACATTTAGTAAGAAGCAAAGGAAAGTGCCATAGAAGTCTGACAACAAAACTCATACTCTTTATTACATAGAGCTCTAAGCAGAGGCCATACTCATATCTCAGCAAATGTTTTCCTCCAATATTTTATTTCATTCCTTTATTCTATTATTGCTTTCCCTGCCCGCCCCCCTTTATATATAACCCTTTTTAGAAGTACCTACACTTAGAACCATAATTATTCCATTCTTCTTAGGTAGAATAAGTCAGTTGCTTTCTCCTTTCACTAATTAACATGTGTGAATGCATGCACAGTGTTGAGTTTGGTCTCTGTTTCTCCCACAAGATTATAAAATATCCTTTCATTTAATTTAGAGTTAACGCTGACTCATTTTAAGCAATCCATTCAAGAACTACTTTGTTGAAAACAACAGTAGTTGATTCATGCTTACAAACACATTTTAAGCCCTTAGTATATGCTTAAAATGAGCAAGCTTCTCCCAATATACAACCTTGAAACCTTTTCTTATTTGCCCTAGTATCACAGAAGTTCAAAGTAAAGTGTCAGTGTGAAATGGATTTGGAATTGTAAGGTCATAGGTCTCATGACTCCATGGACAAAATTAGGAGCAAAATCTCCATGAGCAAAGGCATCTTGGTTATGATTTATGAGTCTCCAGCTTTACAGGGCATTTCAGGGTCCTCTGCTCACGTGTACCTAGTGTACCAAGATGCCAGTGAGAAAAATCTAGGCTCAAGAATTATTTTTACCACTGATTGACTAGTTTACTTTGGATACATCAACCTCTCTGAAGTTCTACATCTTCATTTGGAAAATGAGACCAAGAGACTGTACTTTGACTATCTTTCCAGCGTTATTTCAAGATGTAATGTGGAAATCTCTACAAATGGTCTTTAAAAATAAGCAAGGGATGAAAAGTGAGACAAATATAAGTTGTCACATTCACTGCTGCTGCCATCTACAATAGTGGCTATAAATAGTGGCTATGAACATGTTCATATTAGCTTCCATTTAATGTGTACCCACTGTTTAAGTGATCTATATATTCACTCTTTGGTGCATCACTGACTCTGAAATGAATATACCATGCCGCTATATGCCAAGTAACCAGGGATATACAGCTACGAACAAGACAGGAACACAATTACCCTGCAAGGATATTATTAACCCCCTTTTATAGAGAAGGAAACTGGGACTTAGAGAGATTCAGGAGCTTGCATAACAAGATTATAGCTGTAAATTCTTTTCATCCATAAAAATGATTTGGTTAATGAGGGCTTCACAAAGTCTGGACTGTCCCTGTTAATTCACCCTGTATATCCTGCATCTCCAGACAAAGAGTAGATGTTCAATAAATATTTGTTAAATAAAGAAATGCCAGAATGAGTAAATGAATGAAGTTGGTTGGAATAGAAGAAAGACATAAAGAGGAAACTTGATAATTGGAATCTGTTGTTTTCATGTGCATTTGTACTTACCCCTAACCAACCAGCAGCACCACACCTGAATGATCAAATGTGAGGGTGGCATTATTTGTCAGGCTAGGCATTGCATAAGGTTATATGCTATGCTTTTAAACACAGATCAAAAAGTTTACATTAGCACCCACATAGCATGACTATCTTAATTTCCTTCTTATGCTTTTAGTTCTCTTTTGATGACTTGGCATAATAAAAATCTTGCTGAGTGAGCACAAACTGCTGAACAACTGCAAGCCACTCAGGCCAGATTCTCTGATTCATTATTAATGAAAGAAATTATTTTATCCTTGTAAGCCACATGGTTTAAGGCTCAATGTCTAACATCCAGCATCCTTACTTACTTCTATTGCAGACCTGTCATGTGCCTGTCTAGATCACCATTTAATATAACTGGGCCTTTCTTTTTTTTTAATCTTTGATGTGGAGATACTGGTACAAACCTATCTCAGAGTCATTATGAGGAACTGCTTTAAAAGAATGAATGTCAAGTAACTACCTGGATATCTCCAATCACATATCTGATAACTTGTATCTCCTCCCACCCCCCACCCCATAGAGTTCAAAGAAATGGATAGTTAACTATTAGCAGCTTCCCTGAGTGATTGAAGTGCCCAGTCCTACATCATTTCATAATACTCAGCTTACCCATATTCAAGTTGCATACTGGTTATGAAAATCTTTTAACAGGGTGAAATTCCTGGACAGTGGACAAGCTTCCATAGTTTCCAAATAGGAGACAGATTGTCAAATAAGCCTAATAAGACATTAAGCACATTTGAGAATCATTTCCTTTTTCAAGGAGTAAAAAAGAATCTACTTCAACCAAAGATTGGGCAACTTTTGCCATTTATTTATTTATTTTCCTCACCCAAGGATGTGTTGTTGTTGTTTTTTAATTGATTTTAGAGAGAGAGGAAGGGAGGGAGGGAGGGAGGGAGAGAGAGAGAGAGAGAGAGAGAGAGAGAGAGAGAGATTGAGAGAGCGAGAGAGAGAGAGACATCAATGTAAAGGAGAAACATTGATCTGTTGCCTCCCCTTTGCACCTTGACTAGGGATTGGACCTGCAACCTAGATATGTGCCTTGACCAAGAATCGAACCCACAACCTTTTGGCATACAGAATGAGGCTCCAACCAACTGAGCCACCCAGCCAGAGCTGATAACATGATAACTGTGGCCTTTGTCTTTAGATGAATTGAAATTGAAATGAGTTTGGGCATCAAGCCGGTTCTCCTCCTAGTCCTCCACTTCCAGCCAAAGAAAAGCAGTTAGTGGAAATTATGTTGCCTATATTCTACTCACAAAGGCAAACAAATGTTCCAGTACAAAGTTAGTAGGAGGCATTTGATACCAGATGAATTCTCTTTTCTTTCATTGAACTTGGATTTGTCCATAAATACACTAACAGTTTTCAAAAAAGTGGATTTTGTTTTTAGTTTCAAAGTAAGGCCTTGTTAAAAGGTGAATTAATAAAATATTTTTAGCAAAATATAGAAAAATTTCAGTACTATTCCTGAGCATCTTTTTAAGGAGTGGGAGGCTTAGAGTTTTGTTCTATTAAACTTGATACATGTGCTTTTTGACCTAAGTAAAAAAAAAAAAAGGTAGAAATGGGGCACATTGTAGAAAAAACACTTTTATTCTACATAACTTCTTTAATATTTATTGATTTAATCTTAGGTATGACAGTCAACACCAAATACAGTTCTGATTTATAGTACAGTTCAGTGTTTTTTAATGAATACATGATTGAATAAATGGAAGAATGAATAAATGTTATAGCCTGCAATTGGAAACCTCTTCTTCATCCAGATGTTTTCCTGGACACTCTGGCTTATAAAATGCATGTTGTCCAGACCTGCCATGAGAATTGGTTATGGAAAAATGTTTCATCTGTGTAAGCAACTCCACCAGTAACTTTTAGGGGAAGGTTTTTGTATCCTGAAGTGGCATTTAAATGGGGTATGCCTAATTATGTATTCATAAGATTGTACTTCATTGTACTATGTGTGTGTATATATATATATATATATACATATGATATATCTGAATATATAATACTAGAGGCCAGGTGAACAAAAATTTGTGCACTCGGTCAGGGGGGATGACCACCTACTGGCTTAGGCCCGCTCCCCAGGGGATTGGGCCTAAGCTGGCAATCAGACATCCCTCTGACAGACCGGTAGCCCTCGGGATGTCCACTTGCCAGCGGGGAGCAGGCCTAAGCTGCAGTCAGACATCCTTAGCGCTGCTGAGGAGGCAGGAGAGGCTCCCACCACCACTGCTGTACTGGCAGCCATCAGCCTGGCTTGTGGCTGAGCAGAGCTCCCCACTGTGAGAGCGCACTGACCACCAGAGGGCAGCTCCTGCATTGAGCGTCTGCCCCCTGGTGGTCAGTGTGTGTC
>NW_005371503.1:540750-549451 GCF_000412655.1 Myotis brandtii
GATTTATTTACCTTCTATAATTGAAACTTTGTAGCCTGGAGTGGAGCTCAGAGCCGGCCAGGGTGGGCGGGAGGGGAGCTTGGCTTCCTCCATCACCAGGGGCAACCCAAGGCTCCAGCTCCGTGGCCATGCCAGCTGAAAGCAGGTATCTGGGGTTTATTTATATTCCTATAATTGAACTTTGTTGCTTTGAGTGGAGCTCAGAGCTGGCCGTGGCAGGGGGGAAGCTTGGCTTCCTCCATCATTGGGGCAACCAAGCCTCCTGCTTGATCTAGCTCCATGGCTGCCGGCCGCCATCTTGCATATAGTCACTCTGATTGGCTGGTGGGCGTGGCTTAAGTCATAGCAAAGGTACGGTCTATTTGCATGTTTGTCTTTTATTAGTGTAGATGTATATAATATATTTGAAATTTATACACACATGTATGAATTTGATGGTAGCATCCTAAAACCCTCATCTGCATATGGTCTTATCTGGCCCTACTTTGCCATGGTAGTTTCAATCTTTGACCTCACCCTAGGATGACAGAGCATATACCCATAGGCAAACATCCTTCCCATCCAACATTAAGTGCAGTATTTGGGTAATACGGTTTTGTCTCTAAAATGCTGTGCTGTGCTTTGCCACCAGAGATTTGTGCCCTGACCTTCTGAAAAAGCTGCTGTTTCCAACTCAGCTTTCACTTTTTTCTAAGATTGTCACTTTTGCCATCTGGCAGACATATCTTCTGGGAGAGAAGGAGCTGCATGCACAAAAACTTTCAAGGAAGCATTATTGCATAACTTGCTTGAGGTCAAAGCCAGCATTCTGGAAGTTGGTTCATCATTTATTGTGATGTGGCAGATATTAGAGGACTTTATAAACATGTTGTTCTTTTGAAGTGGATTCGCAAAGGATTGAAAGTGGCAGAATGTGGCAAGTCATATTGAGGCCTCCATGAGAATTATTAACCTGCCTAAAGTACAATGATAGACCAACATTTTTTGTCAACTCTGCTTATCCTTGGACTTTAGTGTCTGAAAAATATTTTAGGGAATCAAAGAAGTGAATGGAAATATCTTTGTTGCCTGAGACATAAAAATAAAATTTATTTCCATTGCAACATAGAAGAAAGTAAATACCCCATATTTCTGTTTCTAAAGTATAAGTAAAGAACGAACAAAATATTTTACATTCTAGTTAAATACCTTCTAAAGAAATATATTACTCTATGGTGCACTCCAATTCAGTTTATTTACTTTACCTTATGATGTAGATGTATTCTACAATTGATGCTGAGAACTAAATGTTTTATATTCTGTTCTTTAATCCTTAGTCAAATATGGACTCTTTAGAGAAAATTATTTGGGCAGGGCTTTAATAAATGAGAGGAAACCCTAAGATGAATATAAATTAGATTTCAAGACTCATTTTCTTTTAAAGTCTGAATGCATCCTGCCTATGATTAGGGAGTTAAGGGTAAACCATGGAGGTGAATTAGTTCCTTCAGGCTTCTATTGGGCAAACTATTATTCCAATGCACCTTTTGATACAGCAGGAGGCTGAACAAATTTTTTTGTAACTCATAGAAACAAGAACAAATAGAAAGAAGCAGATATTTAAATATGTTATTTTTTGGAATAACTAAGAGAAAGCCCATAAAGTGCTTAGCATAGTAATGATCAATGAAAATAAAGCTCTCATTTATTTATTTATTCAGTAAATACCTACTGCCTATTTACTATGAACATATAAGTAAAATTCACATAGTTCCTTTCCTGTGAATCCAACATTTTAATGTAACGTGATAACTGTGGCAGCAGAAGCAAGATCAGTGTATTCTGGGAGAACAAAGAAAGCCTATCTATACCCTCTGATGAGTCACCTAAGCTTTGCAGTACATTTGATGATGCTGGAGCTGATTTTAGATGAATGGGGGAAGAAGTCATGAAAATGGAAGTGTAATGATTGTGTTTGGGAGATTATAAATAGGAGTAGAGAGGAAGAATGAAGAGCATTGTTTTACATTTTCCAAATCTCTTTTATGTTTAGACTGGAAGCCCAGCATGCGAAATCGCGAGGACCCACCCACCCGCGCACAGCCCCGCCCACCTGCGCTGGTCTTTGATCATTATGGCGTTAGGGCCACAGGCCTTTTATAATATAGATTAATATAGCACATCTTCATTTTAGTTGTCATTTTTATTGTCATTTTAGTTGTAGTAAATGAGGAAAGCAAGGCTCTCTCACAGATATATGAGTGGAGAAAGGCAAAATATTTCCATAGCCTTTTCAGGTGATTATGGCTATTCTCCTTGATGTTACACGAAAATTTGACAAATAATAGGTTTTCTTGTTTTGATTTCCATTTGTTCAGTATAGCATCTGATCTAACACCTTGTTTTTCAAGCAAGAAACTTAGAAAAATTAAAAATATTTGCTCAAGGTAAAATTGCCAGTTAAGTAACAAGAGGGCTGGGATTAGAACCCAGGTATCCTGACTCCAGTTCTGGGGTGCTAGTTCTACTTCCTTCCATGTTTGCCTCATAAATGCCCTTGCAACCTTTCTGGGAGTAGAGGCCACAAAATTTAGAGGGGTGAGTCATGAAGACATTCACCCAATCAATAAATGGTCTTCTTTTTTTAGTTATTTGCCTTGTAGAATCTGAAAACATATTAATAAAATTTTTCTACTATGTCACTCTACAATATATTCATCTGTCTTATACTTTAAAGGAAACTTTTACTCATGCATGGGCTTGTAATGTGTGTTGGTTAGTTGAAAAATATTGGTTTACTGAGTTATACCGATCATCCAAATGTTGACATATTTCATTACACAATACCAAAACTTCCTATTTGTCAATATTTCCAGACATCCCATTATGAAAGTCTTTAAGGCTTGGAAAACTGTGAGGCACATGATGATAAATGCAAGGCATCCAAAATATAATGTTTGCTTACAAACTCAAATTTTACAGTTTCAATAAATACCATTAGTTGTGTTTGTGTTTCTTTTATAAAACAAGCTCATTTTATTAATTTTCAAGTGGCCAAATACCCAAGACTAAATAATTATTGTTTGCATGCCAGTCATTCTTTCAAGTAAAAATGGTATTGGACGAAAATAATGTTACTTTAGCTTGTAATTCAAATGATTGCACAAATATTTTTCCTTGAGAAAACATACAGCATTGGGCAAAAGTAGTTTTACAGTTGTTCATATGAAAAATAATACAATAATTAATGACAAGAATAAACTGTGTTTTATAACTGTAAACCTACTTTTGCCCCACCCTGTATCAATATACATAAGTGCTCTATGCAAACTTCTCATTTTATTACACGTAATATTATAACATTGTGGACTCAAAGGTCAAGATTTTATAAAATTAATACTTTTTACTGATTCATCAAAGATATTCTTAAGTGAAATTTGCCTTTTTTTAAATTGTGAATATGTTTACTGAATAATTCAGTGATTACCAGTATACTTTGGTGCCACTGCCTTGATCTTACTAAGGCACCAACAGTTTTACACACCAATGCTTTTGTACAATCAGTGCAAAGGTAATCACAATGAAGAAGAAAAATAACATTTTATTATTATGAAAATGCTTTCAATCATGAAGACACTTTGAGTACTGCTAGTTTATAACCAGCCCCAAAGCTACATTATTTCCCTTTTCAGGTGAAGAAACTACAGGTCAAAGAACTTAAGAGAATTTGTTCAGATCATAAGCCAGAAAGTGGTAAAGCTAGAATGTAAACACAGCAGGGATGATTCCAGAACTTGCTTTCTTAATCTATTTCAAGAGTGGTACCTAAGTGCCCATTTCCATTCCTCATGGCCTAGTCAAGATTGGTAGAGGTAGGGGTATGGGTTGAAGGCTTATGTCACAGTCCCGGTTGGTTATTCCCAAGTTACCATTTCAAAGGAGAGTTATTTTGAAGGGATTTAAGTTTATGGCTTAAATCCCTTAAAAGCAAGTGAGCATCTACAGTACTGCCAAGAAATAGTAAGAAGAAAGATTAAGTGTACACTGCCAGAAATTAAGAGAGGGAAAAAAAAAAACCTCTAGGAACCAGCCTTTTAAAAAATCCTCATGGTTCAATGAAGAGGGAAAAAAGAATAAGATTGTTCAACAGTTGTTGGTTTTTTTTGAATATTTGAATAGAAAAAAGATCTCAATTGTTGATTTGAGAAAATAGGAAAATTATACTTTTGAAATACAATGAATCAAAAGCAATGGTGTATTAAGTGATCATTTTCAGATGTTGGCATTTTGCAATATCCTGGGCAATAGGAAATGAGGAAATTAGCTAGCATAGAGGCAGTGGAAATAGAAATAAAAGGTTAAAAACAAAGGGCCTTCAAGAGATAGAATCAACAGAACTTGGCAAATGATGGATGAGAGGGCCCAGGGAGAGGAACAGCCAAAGATAAATTTGAAATATTGCGCCACAGCCATATGGTCCGTGTATGTATATGGTACATCCACCCAATTAGACTAGATGCTCCTTGAGAAAAAGGACAATGTCTTTTATTTTCTTTTGTTCCCAGAATTTGACACAATTTTGAGCACATAGTAGATACTCAAATAAATTCATAATTAGGTGATTCAATCTTTAACCCTTTTAAAGCCATATACACCCTCTTATAGCCCCTTCATTCTATCTTTCCTTGTTATCTCATTATACAAATTATTTCAAGTATTGTTCAGTTGGTTTAATCCAGCAAAAATTTACTAAGTATTTTCTGTCAGCAGGAATTGGATTGAGAGCTAGAAATACAGTTGCAAATAAAGTGTGGCCCATACCTTCAGATACTAAGAATCTAGAGCAGCGGTTCTCAACCTGTGGGTTGCGACCCCTTTGGCAGTTGAACGACCCTTTCACAGGGGTCACCTAAGACCATCCTGCATATCAGATATTTACATTACGATTCATAACAGTAGCAACATTACAGTTATGAAGTAGTAATGAAAATAATTTTATGGTTGGGTCACATGAGGAACTGTATTTAAAGGGCCAGAAGGTTGAGAACCACTGATCTAGAGGAAGAGAGACACATATACAAATAAGTTTTTTTTGTCTTAGTCACATTATGAATGAAATCACATAGGAAAGATCACTCATACTCACCCTGAAGCAGTTAAAGAAAACATTACAGATAACATTTAAGATGATTTTTGATGTTTGAATAAGAGTTCTACAAGAGCAGAAAATAAGAAGCATTATAGGGAAAGGAAACAATTCAGCTCAGTTTATAAAAGCATTTATTTATGTATTTACTAGAGGCCCAGTGCACGAAATTCATGCACTCAGCAGGGGGAGGTCCCCCAGCCTTGCCTGTGCCCTCTCACAGTCCGGGAGCCCCACGATCATTCGCCCCAAAGAGGTAGGCCCCGCCCACCCATCCGAGGCTCCTTGATGGATTGCCCCAAAGAGGTAGGCTGCACGCTGGGCCGAGGGAACCCTGGCGGAAGCCACGCTGAGCAACCGCTGGGCCCCACCCCCACGGCACGTGTGGAGCTGTGGGAACCCCACCTCCACTGTGCATGCAGCCATCCGTGAAGGCATGATGACTACTTAGCCTTTTATTAGTAAGGATGTATTTATGTATTTACTAGAGGCCCGGTGCACAAAAATCATGCACTCGGGGAGGGGGGTCCCTTAGCCTGGCCTGCGCTCTCTCGCAGTCCCAGAGCCCTCGGGGGATGTCTGACTGATGGCTTAGGCCCGCTACCCAAGCCGGCCGTCGGACATCCTTAGTGCTGCCTCGGAGGTGAGAGAGGCTCTCACCACCACCACTGCGCTTGCCAACCATGAGCCCAGCTTCTGGCTGAGCAGCACTTCCCCTGTGGGAGCGCACTGACCACCAGGGGACAGCTCCAGCATCTGCCCCTGGTGGTCAGTGTGCATCATAGCGACCAGTCGTACCACTGTTCAGTCGATTTGCATATTAGCCTTTTATTATATAGGATGTATTTATGTATTTATTTATTATTTTATTTTTTTAATCCTCACCGGAAGATATCTTGCCATTGATTTTTTTTTTTTTTTAGGGAGAGTGGAGGCAAGGGGTGAGGGGGAGAGAGACATAGATGTGAGAGAGACACAGAGATTGGTCGCCTCCTGTTCACACCTAACCAGGGAAGGGGATTGAGCCTGCAACCGAGTTATATGCCCTTGATTGGGAATCGAACCTGAGACCCTTCAGTCTGAGGGCTGGTGTTCTAACCACTGAGTGAGACCAGCCAGGGCATAGCCAGTTCTTTTCAGTATAGGTGCTACATACTTCTGGCATAAAAAATGAATAACACCATTTTGATGCTTTGAATTGATGCTCACAGTAGAATAAGGAAGATAAACACATAAACAAGTATAATACAATGTGCTTGAGCAATAATAAACTTGTGAACCAGACACAGAGTGAAATGAAGGGGAAAGTGAACATACATTCTGGGTCAGGCACTTTTCTTTGCATGCTGCCAATGGGTACATAAGGCTACACAAAAGAAGGTACAAGTTCATTAAATAGTGAGCAGTTTATAAAATAGTGACCCTTAGAACATATCTCTGGCTTACATATGTATTTTCTTTAGTCCTCACTATGTTGACTTGTGTGGCAGTGATGGAATATGCTTCACAAACTGCCAACCACAGGGAGCATAATTGACTAAAGGCATATATAATTTTCCAACATCTCAAAATTGATATTTTACTTAAGAAAATTTGAATCCTGGCTTCCCTCAGGAAAGTGGGGGGAAACAATCTTTCAACATTAGGCACCCATTCTAGAGTGTCCACCATTTATAAGAGCTGAATAGTATTCTTCCCTTTAGGTTAGGTATATGCTCAATCCCCACTTCTCCCTATTTTATATCCAATATGAAGACCAGCTGTCATTTAACCACACTCTTGCTCTGTTTTGTTTTGTTTTTTTATGTCATTTGGGCCCATTTTACCCTCCTATATACCTTGTCTGCCTTCATAGCATTTGAGTTTAAGATCCATTATTTTGAGCACATTCCACCATGAGTATAGAGCAGTGGTTCTCAACCTTCCTAATGCAGCGACCCTTTAATACAGTTCATCATGTTGTGGTGACCCCCAACCATAAAATTATTTTCGTTGCTACTTCATAACTGTAATTTTGCTACTGTTAGGAATCGTAATGTAAATATCTGATATGCAGGATGTATTTTCATTGCTACAAATTGAACATAATTAAAGCATAGTGATTCATCACAAAAACAATATGTAATTATATATGTGTTTTCCGATGGTCTTAGGCGACCCCTGTGAAAGGTTCGTTCGACCCCCAAAGGGGTCGCAACCCACAGGTTGGCGACCCACAGGTTGAGAACCGCTGATATAGAGAGAAGTGAGTGAGGCCTGGAAGCCAGAAGATCAATGAGGAAAACTAACAAAGTTCTAAGCTGGAACGGTGATAATAGAAATTGAGAGCAGCTGGGTGGATTTGATGGATATTTGTGGGTAGAATCAACAAGACATGGTGTTTAATAAAATGCAAGGACTGATGGATAGGCAGGAGACAAGGTTGACTCCTGATTTCTTGATGTGGTAACTGACTGCTTCATGAACTTCTCTATTTCTTATTTTCTATACACCCAAACTATTCTAAATAGATACATCTGCTTTAGTCCTTCATATGCCAGAAACTTTCAGAGGACACAAGCAGAGATGTCATTGTAAGTAGAAAGCTCGATAGGGTTATAAGAGAGGGACTCCATTGTTACCAACTTACATTGGAAAAATGACCAAAAAGTTGAGACTATATTGGGAGCTGCTGACAAGAATATATTAACTTCTAGTGGCATTTTCATTAAATACTATTGTAAGGGACAAGATCAATGTTCCTTGATAATTTTATAGTTGCAGTGTTCTAAATCAGATCTTAAGAATTCACAGCTCAAATATTATATTTGATGCCAAATTACTCCTCTTGCTTTCTGACTCAATCCACTCAGCCTTGTCTTAATTCAGTCTGCACACTGTCCTTGAATTAATCACAGTAAAACATCACATTTATCATGTCATCTCTTATTAAGAAAACCTGGCTTCTCCAAGAAATCCCATACTTCTAGGTCTACGTTCAGAAAATGTTCACATTATACCCTCAAAGAGTTGTCATGGGGATTAAAGAAAATGACAGCCAGGCATTTATTTCTGGTATTTCTGCAATTACCCACCTATTTTCTTGCCAGTACCTTCCCTATCCTTAAGGAGGGAGTTAGTTGTAAGGTCAGTGCCTGGCACACAATGAGTGTTCACTATTGTTGACATTCTTTCTCAGTATCTCAGTAAGTTTTCTGCCACTCCATTGACACCAATAGATCTCTCAAACTTAAAGGGATCCCAACTGAACTCTTGATTTACTTCTCCCAAACTGGTTTCCTTACTCCCTCACAGTCTTCTCCATCTCCTATATGGCAGCCCTATCCAACTATGCATCATCTTTGATTTTTCTCTTTCCCTCCCACATTCTAACCATCACTAAGTTTTGTCAATTCTACCTTTGAATCATGTCTCAAATCTTGTCATCCCCACTACTTTCAGCTTACCAGCTGCCATCAATTTCTGACCTGGATGCTACAACTGGTCTTCCTATTCCCCACTTTGGCTCTCTCCAATAAGTTATTTTATTTATTTATTTATTTATTTATTTATTTATTTATTTATTTACATTGATTA
>NW_005371503.1:549603-550272 GCF_000412655.1 Myotis brandtii
TTCATTATATTCCACAAATGAGTGAGATCATGTGATATTTATCTTTCTCTGACTGGCTTATTTCACTTAGCATAATGCTCTCCAGTTCCATCCATGCTGTTGCAAATGGTAAGAATTTCTTCTTTTTTACAGCAGCGTAGTATTCCATTGTGTAGATGTACCACTGTTTTTTTAATCCAGTCATCTGCTGATGGGCGCTTAAGCTATTTCCAAATATTAGCTATGATAAATTGTGCTGCTATGAACATAGGGGTGCATATATCCTTTCTGATTGGTGTTTCTGGTTTCTTGGGATATATTCCTAGAATTTGGATCACTGGGTCAAATGGGAGTTCCATTTTCAGGTTTTTGAGGAAACTCCATACTGTTCTCCACAGTGGCTGCACCAGTCTTCATTCCCCACCAGCAGTGCACGAGGGTTCCTTTTTCTCCACATCCTCGCCAGCACTTGTCATTTGTTGATTTGTTGATGATAGCCATTCTGATAGTTGTGAGATGGTATCTCATTGTTATTTTGATTTTGCATCTCTCAGATGATTAGTGACTTTGAGCATGTTTTCATATGTCTCTTGGCCTTCCTTATGTCCTCTTTCAAAAAGTATCTATTTAGGTCCATTGCCCATTTTTTGATTGGGTTGTTTATATTCCTTTTGTTAAGTTGTATGAGGT
>NW_005371503.1:550832-559057 GCF_000412655.1 Myotis brandtii
TCCCTCCTACTTTGTTCTTTTTTCTCAGGATTGCTGCAGCTATTAAGGTCTTTTTTTATTCCAGGTTAATTTTTGGAGAGTTCATTCTAGGTCTGTGAAATATGCCATTGGTATTTTAATGGGGAGTGCATTGAATCTATAGATTGCTTTGGGTAGTATGGACATTTTAATGATGTTGAATCTACCAATCCATAAACACAGTATGTTCTTCCATCAGTTTGTCTTCCTCTATCTCTTTTTTCAGTGTCCTGTAGTTTTCTGAGTACAGGTCTTTAACCTCCTTAGTTAAGTTTATTCCTAGTATCTTAATTTTTTTGGTTTGATGGTAAATGGGATTGTTTTTTTAATCTCTCTTTCTGTAAGATCATTATTAGTGTATAAAAATGCCATAGATTTCTGGGTGTTAATTTTGTATCTTGCTACATTGCTGAATTCATTTATTAAGTCTAATAAATTTTGATGGAGTCTTTAGGGTTTTCTATGTACAGTATCATGTCATCTGTGAATAATGACAGTTTTAAATCTTCTTTTCCAATTTGGATACCTTTTATTTCTTCTTCTTGTCTAATTGCTATGGCTAGCACTTCCAGTAATATGTCGAACAGGAGTGGTGAAAGTTGGCATCCCTGTCTCTTTCCTGTTCTTAGGTGAAATGGTTTTAGTTTTTGCCCATTGAGTATGATGTTGGCTGTAGGTTTGTCATATAAGGCTTATCCAATAAGTTTTTAAACAGCAACAGGTATAATCTTAAACTAAATCAGACCCTGTTACTTTCCTGTTTGAAATCTTCATGACCCTAAACCTTATGATATGTCCCACTGGCCCCAGTATCTGACCCCTGCTACCTTCTCTAACCTCATCTCTCCCTTACTTTCCTTATCACTCTATAGCTATTCTGGTCTCATTTTAGTTCTTTGACCAAGTCAAGCACTTTCTTCTTTTTAGGGTTTGGCACATCTTGTTCCTCTACCTGGAACTCTCTTGTCTGCCACACTGCCTTAGTTCCTATCCCCTTTTCATCTCTACTCTAGGTCTTTCCTGAATGAATATTTTTGGCCATTTTTTCTCTTTCTATCTTCCAAGGAAACTTCAGTGTTGGCCACAAAGCATTGTGACTCAATCATCATGTTTACACCCACATGACCTTTATTACCCTCACATGACTATCAGCGAGTACTTCTTCTTCTCCTCAATCTTGAACCCTGAAACCCCAAAGTGTCCACGGCCTGCTGCCCCTCTTCTATGCCCTATTCCCCATATACTTGGACCTTCTATGATTCTCAGTCTTTCTACCCACATTTATTCCAGCGTATGAGCATCCTCCTTGCTTCTCTTCCTTTGCTGTTTTTCTGATTTTTATTCCTCATTCCATTGAGTCAGTCACACACATTTGATTTTCACACCTCAGCCCTTAGCAACCAAACCTTCCTTTTTCACTGCTCAAGATTACTAAGCACTGTTGGAGGAAATCCCATAATCATGCTGATGACATCCCACCTTATTGCTGCTCAACAAACCCTTACTGATCCCAATGTGTCTCTCTTGCCACACAGCTGCAATTACAGCCCCTTTACTGCTTTACTTAAGGCTCCAGATTTATTCTAAACTTTTTCCTCTGAAGTCCTTACAGCTAAATATATAAAGCAAAGACATGTTTTCAGTCACTAACTCCTTTTGCTTTGTTCTCCTCTACCTTTAATGACCCTGTAACTTTTTTCACCTAAAAATAACACTTTATCTATAGGAATTTGGTCATTCTTATCTCAGATAGAATAGTATCCTTCTGCCTACCCAAAGATGACATATGTTCTCAAAAAACAAACTATTATTTGTTCCTTTGTTAGACAGGTTTTACAAGAATAATGTGTATGTATGTGTTTATAGTAAGGTATATTTATAAGAAAAAAATAAAAATGGATTTTCTCAAAATGACAAAAGTTTTTAAAAATCTATACTTTTCATATCCATTGAGAACCACTAATAACTTATTGGTAGACACGTATTCCAGAATTTTTCTATGCACATATATATTACAAAGTGAGATCACAATTTAAATCCTATATTGTATTTTATTTTCTTTACTGAAAGATGTATTGCAAAGATCTTTCCCTTTCAAAATATTATTGTATTCCTTGATGTGGCTATAGCTACCACATATATTTAACCAGTACCTATGGCAGGACTCAAAGAATTTGGACTCTAAGTACTTTTCTCACTCCTCACTCCTCCTTCCCATGTATTCTCCATCTCTTCTGTAGCCTCAATTTTCTTTTCCAAGCACTTTTTCACTTTAGCTCACAGACATGCTTGAGGCCCCTTCCACCATCCTCTAAAATCGCTTCTACTCTGCCTCCTTCTCATCAGACGTTACAACATTTCTTTTCTAAGAACAAAATTATTTCACAGAAATAGTAATCTACCTTTACTGTATCACCTTTTACTGCTTCTAGTTATTTGGCCTGCTGTAATCAGGCATTCTCTTTCTACTTGTTTGTTGAAAATGCTTCCTCTCCACACTCACCCATCCCATTAAACCCCTTTTCTACAAATTACCAGTCCGATGATCTACCAAATCTACCAGTATAGTGATCAGTCCTCAAATACAGATCTCCTGATGGCTTCTCTACTCAGCAGCTTCCAGATAAATACAATTTAATATAGCAAATTTGGGACATTGTAAATGCAACTCCTAAAGGTTTTAAGTGAAAACAGGCATCTCTTATTTCTAGACTGAGAACTTTTTGTAGTTGTGAGTTGTGCTTGTTTTTATATATATATATATATTGGAAGCATAATACTGTGACAACACTGAACACAAATGTTTGCACACATCTCTGATTTCTTTAGGATAAACTTCTAGAAATGAATTACTACATTAAACAGTATTTTAAATTAGTAGCTTAACTTATAAATATCAAAGAAATTCCTTGTCAATACAACATTCTATAAATGCGTATGATTATAACATCATTGTTTTTTTCTCTTATTTTATATCCTCATTTTTGGGGGGTGTAATTTTCATTTAGAGAGCACACTTTTAATGAAAGAGGAGATTTTCTGAGGATATTGTACTAATATTGGCAATCATCAGTTAAGCGACAAAGTGTCTTTCCTTTTTGCTGATTCTTTTTCTGAGAGGGCTGGAGTGTGGTGCATGGAAGAGGAAGTACATTTGGCTAGGCAATGGACTTGTGCTCCTGGGCAAGAATCAGCAAATGTGGAGGGCTGGGCGTGAGGAGGAATGCTCCATGCCAGCCTCATGCATCAGTCATGGAATCTGCTCAACTGCAAGGGAACAGCAGCCCACCCAGAACTCTGTACAGGGGCTGCCCTCACCAGCATGCCACCTCGCAGTTTCCATTGACTGGGTCACGTATCAACACTTGGTTAATTAGTCACAATATTCAGGATCTAAGGATGGGAGCCAGGGGCATGCCTGTTCCCATGGAGAGATTGCTGCTCAGAGGAGAGAGGTTCAGGGGTCTGCCCTGCAGCTGGCTGGCTCCGGGATGATTGTCAGGGGACTGGAGTGACTCAGCCATAGAAGAGCAGGCAGTAATTTCACTGCCGCTTTTTATCTGTTCCCCTCTCCATTGAATGCCGCTGGCTGCTAGCAGAGGCCTGAATGGGAAGGCGGAAGAGAACAAATGGGGTAGATGGGAAAGCACTTTAAATAATTTCCTTCGTTGAATTCAGATGAACCTCTTCTAAAGGACCTTGGTGACTGGCCAGGCCCAGCTGGCAGACTGGTTTTAATTGAAACACAAAAGCTTTTGGGAACCTTGGGACCAGAAATACAGGTACACCCCATCTCTACCTCTCTCTTTTCATTGTGGACTCCTTGATCCATTTATTCTTTTTCTTCAGAGTGGATTTGAGGGCAAGGCAATGTATATCAGTAAATGCCAGAGCCACCATCTTCTCCGTTAACTCTCAAAACAGTGATTAAATATTGCCGCATTTACACCAAAGCCATTATTTTGAAGATTTATCTATTCAAAGAATAAGTTTTTAAAATACAACAGTGGCCCAGCAGGTGTTGCTCAGTTATTGAGCATCCACTTATGAACCAGGAGGTTATGGTTCAATTCCTGGTCAGGGCACATGCCTGGGTTTCAGGATTGATCCCCAGTGGGGGGCATGCAGGAGGTAGCCAATCAATGATTCTCTCTCATCCTTGATGTTTCTCTCTCTTTCTCTCTCTCTCTCTCTCTCTCTCTCTCTCTCTCTCTCTCTCTCTCTCTCTCCCTCACTCTCCCTCTCTGAAATCAATAAAAAATACGTTTTTAAAAATAAAAATGCAACAGTGATCTACCTCTTCCTCTAAAGGTTCCTGATGCATTCCTTTTCTCTGTTGACAAAAACAGCCTTTTTACAAATCTAGCCAGAGAACCAGAAGAAAATTTTTAAAGTTATCCAGTTTGACTCTCAAGAGAAGCTTGGGCCCCTCATGTCCAGTGACTAGCCAGCTGCCCACTGAGTAAAGAGCTCTTCCTCCCTTCCAAAACAGCCGATTCCCAATTTGGACAGTTCTGTTTCATCATCCTATACCTAAGCCACAATTTGTATAGCTAGACTTTCCATTTTTATTGTTGTAGCCACAGAGTACAAACTTGCTTTTATCTACATTGCATTTCTTAACACATTGAGGACTTCTATTGTGTTCTTGCTAAATCTTCCCATTGGAGTTTGAATATTCTCAGTAAGTTTGCTTATCTGTTATTTCATTCATCAAATATTTATTTAACAATACTATGTGCCAAACAACGCACCAAGAACCAAATATGAACACAGTTCCTGCTTTCTGTAAGCTCAGTTTGATGGAAAGGTAGAATCATAAACATATAACTTCAAAATAACACAGTGCATTGCATAAATAGCATAGAAATCCACAAAAACTCAAAAGAGGAATGACTTACCCAGAAAAGGGGAGTTGGGGTGATCATTTAATATTTTCTAGAACAGATGCCTTCTGAGCCCTATCTTAGAAAATGAGAAGAAATGGACCAGTCAAGGGGAAGTTGGGAAGTTTCTAGTAGAGGAAATGGCATGAGTAAAGGCCCAGAGAGAAATTATAGTATGAATTATGCAAGAAAGAGCCAGCAGTTCAGTGTTCCTATGGGTGAATGTGTCAAACTAGGAATAAGGAAAAGAGATTAAGAGCTAGATTTTGATTATCTTTGTCAAATGACAGTTTTGAGTGCTCTCTTCCAAAATATTGATATTGTTAGGAGAAAGCATTTGAGTATCTCCCAATCTCTGCTTGCCTCCTTTCCCTACCCCCATAAATCAAGAAATTATTATCCCTGAGGCGCCAACTCCAGTAAGACCAATGTACTCCAGTCAATGTTCTTGAAGCTAGACCCAAATTACATCGAAGATACTTACCTTTCTCTCCAAAATCCCTAGGTCTTAGATAAACTGCCTTATAAATCACCTAAATGCTGTCTTGGTGGCTACACACGTGACAATGTGGTTGATCACCAGATGCCAGATTATCTGCCTTTTCTGTTCTGTATTGAATTTCATGAAGGCAAAAGTCATCCTGTCTTAATCTCCGTCTTTAGCTTCAAGACAGTCACATAGGAGAAATCATCCAGTGTCAGTAGGTACGTAAAACCAAAAATGGATTTATGTACATTCTGCTCTGGAGAATCTCATGATAAAGACTCATCCAGTCTGACTCTCCTTCCTTTCTTTGTTCCAGCCTTACTGTCTGTTCCTTGGGCCTGGTATCCCCTTTCTCATGTCAGGGTTTTACATATGTTCCTCCATCTGCCTGGAACATTCTCTCCTTCTCACCAGCTCTCACACTGACCCTCTTAAAAGTAACTAACTGCTGTTCACCTTCAGGAAAAGTCTCTATGCTTGGTTCTCCTGTTACCCAGTCCTGTGCTCTGTACTTCCCTTTCATGTGCCTCATTAATTGACATCTTCACTGCTGTAGCACCAGTGCCTAGTCTAGTGCCAAGCATAGAACTGGTGTTTAATAAAGATTAAACTCATGATTACATGACTGCTACCAATAATATCTTTGTACAGTGAACATAGAAATTTTTCAAAGAACAAACAAAATTTGATAGATGTTAGAAGTTCAAAGATATAGGATTTTCGTTACTGTGGTTGCATTATTAATTTTAACCTCTCAATGTAAATGTACAATTCTGAACACAACCCTCTGGAATTTAGAGTTTTATTAATTCAATCCATAAAAATTCCTAAACATTACCTTGCTGTCTGCTGTGGTATACTGTCAATTTATGGCTGACCTTATCTTAACATTGAACTTTTTTGACTAATTGCATGCCCTAATTAACTTTTGTGTATTAACTACTTAGTTCTTAGTCCTTATCTCTTTTTACCCAAGAGCAGAACTTAATCAAGTGATCATAAATTTAGTAAGTTCTCTTTGTCATAAGAGTATATAGAGAAATTAAATATCCAGTGACAGGGGACTATTTAAATAAATGGTGGTATATGACCTTGATGAAATATTATTTAGTCATTTAAAATAAGTAATTATAAAAATAATAATAAAATAAAATGGGTAATTATAAAGACTACCTAGCAGTATCGAAACAATTTAGCATATAATGCAAATTAGGGGGAAAATCTGAATGCAATATGGAAATGCAATATAGCAGTGGAGATAGATATTAAGAAATATGTCAATAAGAAATATATTAAGTAAGAAGATTTGTGAATTTCAGGGAGACTTTAATTGTCTTACATACTAATTTCAAAAGGTTATATGTACACTAGAGATGAAAGCTTTATTAGAATATAAACTGTTCAAATTTACCTGCTGCAGAATTTTTTATAACTACTGCAAATAAAAACCTGCTTATTACTGAAAGGTATCTTACATTTATTATGACTATAGAAGGGACTCTGACTTCAGAAGCCCAAGTTTCTTGATACATGGGAACATAGTTATTTGATGGATAAACATGGTCAGAACAACAATACTGACAATAATAAAATGTAAATACCACAATTTCACTATGCTACCAAATCAAATATTTTCATATAACTCATTTTCTTCCATTCTTTGTTCTTTGTAATTTATAATTAGTACAATTGACTGTAATAATCTTTGTACTTTCCATATTCCTCAATTTTTATGCTTTATTTTCTACTTTAAAATGATCATTTTAATTGCTCTATAAAGGAAGCATTTCTTAAAAGCAAAAATATATGACCCTTGAATGCTTGCGGTGCAGGGACAAACTTAAGTATTTTTCCTGACCTTCCTTTGTTTGCTGACAGTGCACTTTATAGCTTTGCACACAAGACTGTTATCACCTGATTTCCATTTACGTGGTAAGATGATAACACAGAGTGCAAGGGGAGCTAGGTTTAGGTGACAGCTACATCATTTAATATCTACTTATTGTTTCTACAGGGGAATTCTGGCCTGGGATTCAGTATTGCTGGAGGGACAGATAATCCCCATATTGGAGATGACCCTGGCATATTTATTACGAAGATTATACCAGGAGGTGCTGCAGCAGAGGATGGCAGACTCAGGTAAAGAGCTGAAATGTTAGAATTATTTGGAAAGTAAATCTGCCATATCAGTGAGATACATTTGTCCCTTTGAGAGAATAGTAATTCTATAAAACCTCGGTACTTCAAAGAGAAAGCTGTTAAAGTAAGCTTTCTGTAACGACTTTGCAGATCTCTTATTATTTGTTGAATTTCAAGTAGTATTTAATTTGTTGATGGCTACCATATTCAATAGTGGTCCAGGCACTCTGACAAGGGGATGCAGATATGTGTTTTGTTCCATGGGGCCATCAGTGTGGTTGGACAGAAGAATCCTATGAGCTGATGAGAAAATAATAAAATGTATAGAAAAATAATATATTTAAGTAATATTAGCAAATAATGCAATGTTTATAGACACTTTGTACACTTATAGATTCAGAAGCTATTTATAAGGTCTTTGGTAGGAGTTTGGACAGCATCTATAAAACTGTTCCAAAGGAAGATTCCCTTCTGTGTCTTAAAAAATAATTAAGCCTGGCCAATGTGGCTCAGTGGTTGAGTGTCACCCTATGAACCAGGAGGTCACAGATAATTCCTGGTCAGCGCACATGCCCGTGTTGCTGGCGCCATCCCCAGGAGGAGGTATGCAGAAGGCAGTCAATAAATGATTCTCTCTCTCATCATTGATGTTTCTATCTCTTTCCCTCTTCCTTCCTCTCTGAAATCAATATATA
>NW_005371503.1:559083-573931 GCF_000412655.1 Myotis brandtii
AAAATGTGGATGAGAACAGAGGGAGAAAGAGCAAGTTATCCCAACAAAGAGTGAAACAAAGTTGGCTTGGATGATGCCCACAAGGTGAGATTAAGTAGTTGGATGGAGTGGAGCCAGATACTGATCAGAGAGTAGTAGCTGCTTGAGTCAAGGCCCCTCTCTTTGAAGAACTGAAGATTATTTGGGGAATTAAGAGTTACCCATATGGGGCAATTAGTAAATAAAATAAAATTCTATCTGAGGGCAAAACACTAGCAAAACGAGATTGTGGATCGGAACAATTAGGAGACATTTCCTTGGGAAGAAAATAATGTCCTCATGTTATTTTAGCACCTCTACCAGATTGTAAATCCTCTCAGACCAGGAAGTTATATATAAAAGTGGATCAATAAATTCTTGCTGAAAGAATGAGTTTTCGAATGAATGAATGAGTGAAAGAAATGAGAAGAGGAAGGAGGAGGATGAATTAATGAGGGGGGAGGGTAGCACAAGCATAGTCCTTTAGGTAAGTATGGCTTTAGCTTGCATGGAGCCACTATGAGGTCAATGACCCAAGCAGCAGCAATGTAAGCTTTGTTGGCCTTCCTCAGTCTGTTTCTCCATTTAGCATAAGTAAGCTAGCTCACTGTTTTCCTTATAAAGCAGCTAAGGACACCTTTGTACTCTACTCAGTTTTTCTGATGAAGTGATTACTTTTGACAGCTGCATCTTTGCAGCTTGTAGAAGAGAATCACAATTTTTTTTCAGGTACACCTGCATCTCCTCTCAACAAGAAAAGAAATGAGTGACTCTCAGGAAACACATGCTTTTTGACAATAGGATTTTCAAGCTGATTTGAGGAAATTGATATCTGAGTGAGGAAATATCCATGCTACAGAGTGAACAGTGTGAAATAGATGCTGTGCCATTCTGTGAGCCATGATGGGAATTGGATTTGCTAATACTGGATGCTGGATAAGCTCCATTACAAAGGTTTAGGAATAGAGCTGTTAGAGGATCATTCCAAAATCAATGGGTCACAATTATGAATTTGTACTCTATGTTATGTGCTTTGCCTACAAGTTAAGAATGGAAAGTGGAATCTCTGAGAGTGCCACCATTCTTTTCCTGCAAGCATGGGTGACCATAGTATGTCTACAGAGATAAAAGGAAGTTCTGCTGTTCTGGAAGCAGCATTCTATAGTTGTAAAGAGAAGGCACATGATGATAGCCTATAATTATGCAGCTTTTTCACATGTGGTGCATTGTACTAAGATAGATAGATGATAGATAGATAGATAGATAGATAGATAGATAGATAGATAGATAGATAATAGATAGATAGAAATAAAATATAGATAAACACAGACACACAACAGCATCTATACTGACAACAGTATGTACTATTATTATGGCTATTATAAAATGGACTCAGGAAATTTTGGCTTAAAGGCTTTTAGAAGATCATTCAGCTAGCTTTGAATACATACAAAAACTAGTCCCGGATGTCACTTACGTACTCTCTGATCTCTCATTTAATAGTAGAATCCCCTATATCATGTAGTCTCTGCCTAAAAACTCTCAAAGGCAAAGTTTTCACAATTTGAGGGAAAACTCTAACCATTATAAAATTTGTTATTTTTCTACTGAGCCACATTTTTCTTCCTTGTGACCTCCATCCATTGGTCTTTGTATTGGCTCAATAAATTTTAGCAATATTGCCCCCTTTTTCTTATGTCCATCTCTATCTCTCAGTAGACTTTTTTCTGCTCTTGCCTCAGTGTCTTTCTCTTTTCTTCTATGGTGTTCTATTCCCTTTCATCTCATCCTTTAACTTTCTTTCAGGTTCCTTTCATCCTCTATGTCTTTCCCTCAGCTTCCTGTTCCTATCTGTTTACATCTCTTTTTCTCTTGATCATAATATGGGATTAAAGCCCATTTAAAAATTGATATGATACTAAAAATGTTTCTATATTTCTATTCTTAATTTTCTACAGTCAACTGAATCTGCAGTGTTTCCCTCATTTTAAAAAAGTGAATACACAAAACTTAGGGTTTTATTTTGGTTTTTTTACTTGACTAGTTCTTTGGTCTTTCCTGTGGGTTACAGACTTTTAAAACTTTTAAATATATCCTTTCCATTATAAATTACATTTTTGACAATTAAATAATATTAAAAATTACAGATAAGCTAAAGCTCATAAAAGTGAGATGATGGGTTGGTTCAATGTAGAGTAGTAATCCAAACTCTACATTAGTCAAAATATAATAGTCAGATCAATTATTATAACAGCCAAGACCAATGTAGTGCTTCAATGTGCCAAGTACTTTTCTGACATTAACTCAGTTAAAATCTACAACAACTCAATTAGATTTATACTTTCATTATTCCCATTTTTTTAGATAAGATCATTGAAGAACTGAAAAATTCAGTAACTTGCACAGGATTGTACTGCTTGTAAATGTTGGAGCTAGAATTTGAACCCAGGCAGTCTGGCTCTAATGATTTTGTCTTTAAGTTCTATGTTGTACTGCAGACTCAGATGAGGTGAGAGGTGACTTTCTCCCTAATTAGGTGAGGCTCCAAACTGAACTCAGGTCTGTCTCAGTGATTGCTCCAGAAAAGTGATGTGGGAGAAAGAGAATACTGTTTAGAGTCAGAGGATCTGGGTTTCAAGTTCTATTTTCTAGCTATGTGACCTTGGACTTCTTTTTAAGCTCTCTTTCCTCCAGTTTCCTCATTGGCAAATTGGAGATAGGAGTATATTTGTCAGGAAGCGGAGGTAAGGATTAAATGAAATCATAAGTATGAAGGAGTTGTCTAAACTTCATAGCCTGTCAACACAACTCAGTGTGCAGAATACTGAACTTGAGCCTCAAGTCTGTGACAGCCAGGAAGGTACCCTTATGATAGACAGAATTCTAAGATTGGCCCCAGTGACCCGCATCCTTTTCTAACCCCTTCCCTTTGAGTGGGGGCAGAACCTTTGAGTATAACGGGATATCACCTCTGTGGTAATACTACTTTATTTGCCAAAAGAGATTTCCCACAGATGTCATTGAGGTCTCTAACCAGTTGACTTTGAGTTAATCAAAAGGGGGAGATTATCCTGTGTTGGCCGGAGCTAACCCAATGAGCACTTTAAAGGCAAACAGATGGTCTTACTGGCCTGGATAAAGCAAACTCCCATGTTGTGAGAAGACCTATGGAAAGAGCCACACGGGAAGTACCTGAGAGAAACCTGTAGGAGCTGAGAACAGTCTCCAGTCCCGTAGGAGCTGAGAGCAGACCACAGCTGGCATGATGGGAATTGGCAGTCATATAGCTGAATTCTTCCAATAGTCACATGAGCTCAGGAGAGGACCCCAAGCTCCCAAAAGAAATACAGTGCAGGTGACGCCTTGATTGTAGCCTTGTAGGACCCAGAGTAGACGACTTTACTAAGCTGTCCTCAGACTCCTGACCCACTGAAATGCTGAACTACTAAATATATGTTGTTTTAGACATTAAATTTGTGATAATTTGTCACACAGAAATAAAAAACTAATATGGACACCATGAAATTCTGGACCCTGAAGTTCACTTATGGCTGGGCTGCAGACTGGTTTGCCCATTGAAGCTGCTGCCAGTACTACCACACTCTAACCTCAGAAACACTGGTCAGGCCTTATGACTAGTCTCAGGCCCTTCACACACCTGGAAGCAAAAGCAGTCAGAAAAAAGGGGGGAGGGGACCAAGGTCAGAAATAGGGAAGAAAGCAGTCCCCCAAGAGGAGGGACAACAGAGACAGGGACTAGCTGAGGTGTGTTTTTACATGTGGTGGCTAAAGATGAGAAACTAAGCTGGCATGAGGGAGAGAGCCAGAGCCTGAGGGGAAATGGGAGATGCAAGCTAAGAGAGCATATGGTGGTTTGGATTAATTTCTCTAAAGTGGTCTTTTTTCCATGCAACCTTTTTTTTTTTTAAATATCAGTCCTTGTGCATGTGTGTTTATGGATATAGCAATTGTCCTTTTAGCATATGTATAAAATGCAGAAAAGTTGACAAACTACACAAAACTCAACACATTGATTTTAACACTAAATAGAGTCAATGACTGTTAACATTTTGTACATTTATCTCTGATATTTGTTTTTGCTATTTTGCTTTTTATTTAGTTGAGCTTGTGCTCTAATATTTCACATTTCTTTAATTTCCTATAAACTTATTTCATAAATCTTTTCCTATATCATTAAAAAACTTTTATATAAATATTTAATTGCTGTTTAATAATATATTTACTATTCACATTGTTAGGAATTTACAGTATTTTTTTCTTAACATTTTTAATAACTGGCAATATTTTGGAAGACACTGTTTCTCTTCATTTCTTTAGGATATATTTCTAGTAGTAAAATTTCTGAACCAAAAATATGAGCCTTTTAAAGAATTTTGACACATATTGCTAAATTTCTTTCCAAAAAAACTGTACCAAATTCTACATCCACCAACAATTTTAAATCAGGCCTCTTTTATTATATGTTGTCAGGATTGCGTGGGATTACATATATATATATAAAATTTGGGGCTGTTTACCAAGGCAAACATTGGTATATTTTTTGGCTTTACTTTTTTTTTCATTAACAGTAAGATTGAACTTTTAAAAAATGTTACTAAGACAATAAAGATAATTTTTTAAAAAGATAGAATGAAAATGTTACTGTCATTGATATTTTTTCTTCTAGAAATAGTCATTCAAATTTGATAGCATTACCTACCTTTAAAGTAAGAACATTTTTAAAAGAATACTAGGTTTTCTTCCAGAGAAAAATGGATATATTTCCATGCCTTAAAGAATGATTTTTATTTCTACTTTTGAATCTGAACCATAAAAATGCCCTCTGTGCATCTTCAAGTCCCTGGACTGTGAGGACCAATATTGGCCTGTCATCCTGGGGAAGAGCTATCACATGACAACCTCCGCCTGGTGATACAGCAGTGACATTTACACCACGGTGCATTTATTAAATCCATCCACAGCACAAAAGCAGTGTGTCGTAGCAGGCAGAAAAGATGGCTGCTTGCCAATTTCCTGACAAGGGACACAATTTAATCTCTTGGCCCTCAGCACAATCATTTCTACTCCCAGACAAGATGGAAAAAACAAGTTTTCTCTAAGTCCATGGCTTCAGTTATTTCTTCTGTGTCTGTTTACAGGTAGGATTGAATTTGTCCTTATAAAAGCCAAGATAACATACATGTTGGTTTCAAACAAGAATACTTATCACACTGAGGTTTCACTATACTGATCAAAGATGACAGGTCGAGGACCAGTGTTTTAAAAACACAGTCTCTGTGTATAAACTACTCCATTGTCCTTTTGGCTGTGATTTGTCAGTTTACTCTTGATTTTTTAATAATTTATATCCATTAACTCTCTAGTGATTTTAAAATAAGAACATGAGGAGAAAGAGAGAGAAGGAGGGAAAGAAAAGGGACAGAGGAAAGGGAAAGAAGAAGAGAAATGATTGGTGATCATCAGGAGCTGAAGACCTCACACAACTTGAAAATGGAGAAGGCAATCTTAAGCTCAAACATTGTCTGTGCCGATGAAAAGCACCAAGCAGAGGAAAGGGAGCAACTAGCAAGCATCATACTCTGAAACTTACGCCCAAGCCCCACTTTCAGATTGTTTAAGGAAATAAAAGATTCTCAGTCAGTGAAACAGCATATTATGGCTAAATTCTTGGAGTTCCTCTTCACATTGAACGTTCATGAGTTTGAATGTTTGCAAACGAAAACCTCATGAGTCACCAAATCCAACCTGTCAGTTTCCACTGCAACCCAACTGATTGTTGCACCGAATGACTATGATTATGCTACATTTTCCATTGGAAGACAGAGACTCTCAGTGTCTTCAAAGCCACCTGAACTTTTTTCCATCATTGTTCTGAGGCCAAAGCAGCACATAAATCCAACTGCTGACATGAACAATTTCTTCCTGAGAAGTGACTTCATTATACAGTGGGAATTACAAGAGCACCCTTCTTAGAAAAAAGTATGGTTGGGATCTCAGTCGACTTATTCTTATGGATTATTTCCTTCCATCTCTGCTCACAAGAATGAAAAGGGATGAGAGGGAACAGCTTTCTGTCCTTTAATTTTCTCCATCAATATCAGCTCTAAATGTGTTGACATTCTGCTTTGAGAAGAAAAAAAAATAACTTAGCAAGCGGTTCCATGGTGACTGGTAATGACAAGTTCCCAACAATTTAGAACTACACAGGAAAATTACTAAACAAGAAGAATAATTTCAGCTGTGCATCTGGTAGAACACCAGGCACCCATGTACAGTCATCGCTGGAAAAGCATCTACAACAGTTTTCCTATTTTGGTCAACTGTTATGTAATCTAAACAGAGAAATCCTTCTATGGGTTAAATGAAATAGCTTTATGGCAAACATACTCCCCCCCCTTTTTTTAGACAAATTGTGCCAGGACTTCTGAATATGCACATGCAAAAGAAGTAAGTTGGGACCCTATCTCATATCACACACAAAAATTAACTTAGTGTATATCACAGACCTAAATGTAAGTTAAAACTATAAAACTTAGAAGAAAACATAGGAGTAAATATTCAGGACTATGGATTTGGGCAATAGTTTCTTGGTTTGACACCAAAAGCACAAGAACAACCCTGGCCAGTGTGGCTTAGTTATTTGGGTGGAGGACAGTGCACCGAGAGGTTACTAGTTCAATTCCTAGTCAGGGCACATGCCCAGGTTGCAGGCTATGTGTATCCCCAGTATGGGCCTGCAGGAGACAGCTGATCAGTGCTGCTTTCCCTCTCTCTCTAGCTCCCTTCCTTTCTCTAAAATAAATAAAAACATATTTTTAATCTTTTTTAAGCACAAAAACAAAAGAAAAAACAGATAAATCAAATTTCATCAAAATTAAAACATTTATGTCTCAAAGTATATCATCGAGCTCTGGCCAGTTTTTCTCAGTGGTTATAGCATAAGCCCATGGACCGAAGGGTCTTGGGATCAATTTCTGGTAAAAGGCATGTATCTGGGTTTCAGGTTCCATTCCTGGCTCCAGTCAGGGCATGTGCAGGAGGCAACAAAGCAGTATGTCTCTCTCTATGTATATATGGCTATCTCTCTCTCCCCCACACTCTCTTTCTAAAAAAATAAATAAATATATCATTAAGAAAATAAAAAATAACCCACATAATGGGGAAAAATTTTTGCAGTAATATATCTCATAAGAAACTTTTATCCAGAATATATAATTTTTTTTTTACAACTCAACAATAAAAAGTCAAATAACCTAATTTGAAAATCAGCAAAAGATTTTGTATTAGTTTCTTATTGCTGCTGTAACACATTACTACAAATTTAGTGACACAAATTAACGCAAATTTATCTTATCGTTCTATAGGTCAGAAATCTAAAATCAGCCTTAATTGGAATATATTCAAGATCTTGACAAGGTGGTTCCAGATAATTTATGGGAGAATCAATTTGCTTGCCTTGTCTTAGCTGTTTTAAGGCACCTGAATTTCTTGGCTCATAAGTCTTTTTCAAAGAGCATCAGTCCAACCTTTGCTCTGTCATCATATCCTTTCTCTGAATGTAACTCTTCTGCTTCCTTCTTATAAGGACTCCGGTGATTACATTTGACTCATACAAATGATCCAGTATAATCTCTCCATCACAAGATTCTTAATTTAAATGCATCTTTTTGTAAAGTCTCTTTGGCCTATAATATAACATTCACAGGTCAAAGGTAAAGACTTGAACTTCCAGAAAAGGGGGCGGGGGGGGGGGGGGCATTATTTAGCCTACCACAGATTTGAATAGATATTTTTAAAGATGATATGCAAATGGCCTACAATCACATAAAAAGATTTTCAATATCAGTATTCATTAATAAGCTGAAAATCAAAATAACAATGAGATACCACTCCACATCCAATATGGTGGCTATAATTCAAAAACTAGATAATAACAAATGTTAGCCAGATGTGGAGAAATCGCAACCCCCATTCACTGCTGTGAGAAGGTAAAATAGTGTAGTCACTATGGAAAACCGTTCCTCAAAATTTAAGAGTTACCACATGAGCGACAATTCTACTCCTAGTTATACATCCAAAGAGTATTGAAACCATATGTCCACACACAAAACATTTGTATATGAATGTCTATAGCAACATTATTTATAATAGCCATAAACAACCTAAATTTCCATCAATAGATGAATGAATAAATTGTCATATAGGCATACAATGGACTATTATTCTTCCATGAAAAGGACTGATGCATACTACATCATAGATGAATCTTAAAAATAATATTCTAAGTGAGAGAAGCCAGATAAAAAAGGTCACATATTGTGTAGTTTTATTTTTATGAAATGTCCAGAATACAGAAATCCATAAAGATAGAAAGTAGAATAATATTTTTCAGGGCCTGGTAATGAGTATGGGATTTCTTTGCGGCATGATGAAAATGTCCTAATATAAAATTGTGCTAATAATTGCACAACTCTGAGAATATGTTAAAAATCACTGTTATAAAAATATCCAGTCATTCTTTTCTGGATATTCATTCTTATTTACAAACTAGAGGCCTTCGTGCACTTGCGGGGAGGATGTCCTCAGCCCAGCTTGTGCCCTCTCGCAGTCCAGGAGCCCTCGGCGGATGTCCAACTGATGGCTTAGGCCCACTTCCCATGGGAGAGGCTCCTGCCACCACTGCTGCACTTGCCAGCAGTGAGCCCAGCTCAGCGCTTCTGGCTGAGTGGCATTGCCCCTGCGGGAGCGCACTAACCACCAGGGGCAGCTCCTGCGCTGAGCATATGCCCCCTGGTGGTCAGTGCATGTCATAGCAATCAGTCGTTCCACTGCTTGGTCGATTTGCATATTAGCCTTTTATTATATTTACAAATTGAGGATATTGTTTTCTAGTTTCAGAAAGCTCATAACTTCTTTGTATTGCTGTCAATTACAGATATAATTCATTTGAAGTTCCGTTATTTAGGAAAGTTGTTGAATCTGTTCACCAAGTAGAGAATACCTTCAGTTTGGGCTCCGTGCCTGTATGATCTGAGTAATATTTGAAGTAGGCAAATATTATACCATGCCTCCATTTCCTAGGCAAACTAGCAGATATATGACCTCTCTCCCATATGCTAAAATATCAACAATTTATAAAAATGATTCTGAGTAAAGTTTATATTTTCAAAAATTAGAAACAAGCCCTAGCCTGTGTGTCTCAGTGGTTGGAGCACTGGCCTGTATCCCAAAGAGTTACAAGTTGATTCCTGATTGAGGGTATGTACCTGGGTTGGAGGTGTGATCCCCAGCCATGGACAGGCACAAGCCAGAGGCAACCAATCAATGTGTTTCTATCATATCAATGTTTCTCTCTGTCTCTCTCTCTCTACCCTACTGCCTCCGTACCTTACACTGTCTCTAAAAAAATAAAAAAAACAATGTAAAAATTATTCTTGGATAAGGATTAATAACAGCAACAACAAAAGCCAAAAACAAATCACTGAAGTGCATTAAAATTTAAGAGAATTAATTCAAACTGAGTTTTATAAGTCCAGTAGTCCAAATATACATAAGGAAAAAATATATTTTGATTCCTGGCAAAGGCACAATAGGATTGTTAAGACATGGATGTGATGGTTCATTTCCCTTAAGATTGGCTGCATGAGGACATAAATATTCTGATTTAATCCCAACCAGTGCTTTGCGTGTAGGGACCAATTTTTGGCATTATTTGCAGGTATAGACTCAAACTTACAATTCAGACTGAAAGTTAATAAGATGAACTGCTCAGGTGAAGATAAGACAGAGACCTGGGGATCTTTGCCACTAAGCAGCTCTGAGACCTTGAGACAGTTACACATCCTTCTTATTCTTAGCATCTTCCTCCATAAATAAGTACGCTAGAGGATCATTGGGAAGTTTTAGTTTTAAAATCAAATTCTGATCATTTGACTTTTGTGAACAGTCTGAGACGGTCAGGAATGCTATTATCACGGCCAGGAAATCAACCCTTTGTTATGATTAAATCTGTACCTCTGAGAAGATGCAATCTTCATTACATTCCTATTCCTAAACCAAAGAGTGATCACAGTTTTAAATGCTGATAAGGTGTGTGTTATTTATTTCTGATAGTCTCCCAAGAAGGCATATTGTCATTCTAATATTCTGAAACTATATTCCATATTGATTTTAGCAAATTAGCTCTTTGGAAACTAGACCAAAGCAAAATGGTTTCGGAGAAGAGGGGGGACGGGGGGCGGCTTCAAATTATCTCCTGGTTTCTAGTTCAATGGAAATACCTATTATTTTCAAGAATGGTTTTACTGAATAGTTATAAATCATATTATTATTTAGAAAGGCCTAATGTGGTTAGATGTGTGCAAGCATCAGATCATTGCAAATTGGCTTAATATTTATATGTCAAAATAATAAATATGTTAGAAATAGTTCATATTAATTCAACTCCTATGCAGGGGCTGTGGCAGGTTTTACCCTGCCTTGTCCAAGCCAGGCAATCTTTACTCTCAAGATATCCCTCCACCCTTCCACACACCCCACACACCCACCTCTGTGCATTGCACATTAGTTTCCTAGAGGAAGCTGAGGCTGGAAAGCCAGGTTAGAATTTAGAAATATTAGAGTTATGCACCAGCAAATTTCAGCATAGGGAGAGCAGACTCCAGTCCCTTCCCCATCACATCTTCCTTTCCCAGCTCCTTCCTGCGCCATAAGGAGGAGAGGGAGGTGAGGGGGAAGGGGAGCGCATGCCTGGAACACTACAACTGGCACATCCACACCCTCTGCAAATAGTTGTTCTTTGAACACTTGTGAGCCTTGGGTTGTATGTAAATCCTGCATCATTCACTCTTAAGAATATGAACTTGAAAAAGAGGTCCACACAGCCACTGAAGTGGGCTGCAGTCAGGGCATTCTGGATTGTCTGTTCTGGGGAAGGGAGTAGACCCTAAGTGATCGCCTCCACTTGCTGACTCCCCACAAAGTACTCATTAGTGAACATTAATCCTTTATTGGATTAATGACAATAAAGGAAATATATTCACTGAGTTTTAAGGCCCAGTAAAAATAAAATGAATAATATATGTATGTTATTGGTAGAGTACTTGGCTTTTAGAATTTCTCATGTTAAGTTTTATGATAATCATTGTTGCCTTCAACTCAATTTCCAGGAAATACAGTTTTTTTGGTCGGATAATAATTTGTTTATTTGCTTTAAATGACCTAGTTATTTTCTTGACAACTTTATCTGAAGAAAGGAAACAGAAATTTTATAATATTTATTCATTAGTTCTCCTATGACATCTAACACTGTCCCTTACTCATAATAGAATGGTTTTACTGAATAGTTATAAATAATATCATTATTTAGAAAGGCCTAATATGGTTAGATTTGTGTAAGCATCAGATCATTGCAAATTGGCTTAATATTTAGACCCATAGAACTGATAAGAGCTGCCATTTATTAAGCTTATTTCCATGAGTTTATGCAGGCTCAAAGAGGTTAAGTTACAAGTGGCTGAAACAAAATTCTAACCCAATCTGTTTGATTCCCAAATCCATGTTCTCCCCACCACAGCACATGGCTGTGATTGTCTCCAGATCAATAACTGAATGTATACTTAAGGATCTATGAACACAGAGTCCTACCAACATCCTCTGACAGTGTTAAAAATTAAAAATGCAAAAATACCTAAGTGACACTCAGATTCTTCCCAGTGTTCAGTAAGTGACTGATTAGTGTGGACTGAAGGTCTAGTCACCATGTGACCTATGAAAGAAAAGATAAAGATTAAATAATTTTTTCTTTGAAGATAATATAGTTCTAGACAGGCTGCAGAATCTCAGAGGGAAGTTGGGGGAGGATGGGCAGGTGTGTGGGAAGACATCAACCAAAGAACTTATATGCATAACCCATGGACACAGACAATAGGGTAGTGAAGGCCTGGGGTAGGGGGTAATGGAGGGCTAGAAGGGGTCAATGGGGGTAAAAATGGGACATATGTAATACTTTCAATGGTAAAGATTTTTTTAAAAAGAAAGTAATGCCTGTTCAGTATTTTTAAAAAATGGGAAATATAGTCTTTTATAAAGTAAATCAGCATCATTCATAATCGCATTACCAAAATATCTATTTATTACATGCTTTCATATTCAGGACAGGTTTTTATATAGCTGAACTCTTCAATCTCCCTTTTTAAGTTAATATTACAACAGTCATTTCCTTACATGCAAAATACTTTGCAAACATTAGTGTAAATATCTGCAGTTTCATGTCATATCAGTGTAATACTATGTAGCTTTTACCCTATTTGGGGGCATTTATGTTGTTGATTACACTCTACTGAACAACTTTGTGGAAAGGATTTGAAAATCTGAGAGATATTAGGGGGGAAAAAAACCAACCAGATTAACAATCTCATTGCAAATTACATATTTCTGGGTTTGAAATGTGTGAAAACTGACTCCAGAAGTACTTACTATACTTTTTTTGGCTTTAACAATTATAGACCAGAAGTTTGCTTTTACACTACAAATGAATGGATTAAGAATAACAGTGTTTACTGGGGAAAAACAAGTTGCTAAAGAGATATTAACATGGTTGGGGAGGATGGGCAGGTGGGTGGGAAGACATCAACCAAAGAACTTATATGCATATATGCATAACCCATGGATACAGACAATAGGGTGGTGAAGGCCTGGGGTGGGAAGTGTGTAGTGGAGGGCTAGAAGGGGTCAATGGGGGTAAAAATGGGACATATATAATACTTTCAACAATAAAGATTTTTTAAAAAAGAAAGTAATGCCTGTTCAATATTTTTAAAAAATGGGAAATATAGTCTTTTATAAAGTAAATCAGCATCATTCATAATCACATTATCAAAATATCTATTTATTACATGCTTTCATATTCAGGACAGGTTTTTATATAGCTGAACTCTTCAATCTACCTTTTTAAGTTAATATTACAACAGGCATTTCCTTACATGCAAAATACTTTGCAAACATAAGTGTAAATATCTGCAGTTTCATGTCATGTCAGTGTAACACTGTAGCTTTTACCCTATTTGGGGCCATTTCTGTTGTTGATTACACTCTACTGAACAACTTTGTGGAAAGGATTTGAAAATCTGAGAGATATTAGGGGGGAAAAAAACCAACCAGATTAACAATCTCATTGCAAATTACATATTTCTGGGTTTGAAATGTGTGAAAACTGGCTCCAGAAGTACTTACTATACTTTTTTTGGCTTTAACAATTATAGACCAGAAGTTTGCTTTTACACTACAAATGAATGGATTAAGAATAACAGTGTTTACTGGGGAAAAACAAGATTAAGAATAAATATTAACATGCAGTATCAGTATTACTGCAATATTCTGAGTTAAGACAATTTACAAGTCAACCTCAGGCAAGTGACCTCTAATTGGTTTGTAAAGAACTACCTATTTTCTGAAATCAGCCCAAACCATTTTTAGTTGTGTAAGTTAGTCTTGTATTTAGAACACAGATATTAGGACCCCAGTTTATAATTCACAACACCCTGTACTAATTAAAACATTGATCTAACTTCCCCTCTACTCTTACCCTCTATTAACTTCTTTAAATGTTACAATCTAATTTAGTAGTAAATTACAAAAAAAAGGCAGACATTAGGGAGCAAAAAAGAGCAATGCTTTCTTTTTTGTTTTAATATCTTTTTATTGATTTCAGAGAGGAAGGGAGAGGAAGAGAGAGAGAGAAAACATCAGTGATGAAAGAGAATCATTGATCGACTGCCTCCTGCACGCCTCACACTGGGGGTCAAGCCTGCAATCTGGTCATGTAACCTGACCAGGAATTGAGCTGTTACTTACTGGTTCCTAGGTTGATGCTCAACCACTGAACCTCTCTGGCCTCGAAGCAATGCTTTCTTTTAGAAAACAATGAATTAAAGAATGGATTGTTTGCTTTTTCCTCTGTTCATGTTTGTGTCAAAACAAAAATAAGCTCTTGTAATATTTATTTCCCAGTATATATCATTATAAAATCTCACATATTGTGTAGCTTCATTCAAAGGCATCCTTTTGATTAATTATCGGGCTATTGCTTTTTCCTCTGTTCATGTATGTGTCAAAACAAAAATAACTCTTGTAATATTTATTTCCCAGTATATATCATTGTAAAATCTCACATATTGTGTAACTTCATTCAAAGGCATCCTTTTGATTAATTATCGGGCTGGGTGTGAGAGTACCAGAGCTGCTTTCTGTGCCATAAACTCATCTCATCTGCATTCCCACTTCTCTGACATTTGGATCAAGCCCTCAAACATGCAGATCTAGCCTGGCTGGCATGGCTCAGTTGTTGAGCATCGACCTATGAACCAGGAGGTTATAGTTCGATTGCCAGTCAGGGCACATGCCTATGTTGTGGCTTGATCCCCAGTGTGGGGGGTGCAAGGGGCAGCCGATCAATGATTTTCTCTCATCATTGACGTTTCTTTCTTTCTTTCTTTCTTTTCCTTCCTTCCTTCCTTCCTTTCTCTCTCTCTCTCTCTCTCTCTCTCTCTCTCTCTCTCTCTCTCTTTCTCTCTCTCTCTCTCTCTCTTCCTTTCTGAGATCAATAAAAATATATTTAAAAATTTTTTTATTTTTTTGCAAATCTAGGTTTAAAAGGGGAATGAGCAAAGCCACTTCTGTGTGAGTGTGGGGAGTGAGAGGAACTAGTCTCAGGATTTTCAATGTAGTGGGATAAGAAACCTTGAGTGAGCTGATGTCACTGTCATCTACTCCTATAACAAGTCACTGAAATTGGAAAATTAAGTGAAGC
>NW_005371503.1:574930-602641 GCF_000412655.1 Myotis brandtii
GAGATATCAAATAGGCCAGGGTTCTCAACCTGTGGGTCGCGACCCCTTTGGTGTCGAACGACCCTTTCACAGGGGTCGCCTAAGACCATCCTGAATATCAGATATTTACATTATGATTCATAACAGTAGCAACATTACAGTTATGAAGTAGCAACAAAAATAATTTTATGGTTGGGTCACAACATGAGGAACTGTATTTAAAGGGCCAGAAGGTTGAGAACCACTAAAATAGGCAGTTGAACAAACAGATCAAAACTCTGAGAGATCTGGCTAGAGACATAACTGTGAATTTTTCAAGCCAAATAAATTAAGAGATTACCTTGAAAACATGTAGAATAAAAAGAGAAGAGGATTTAGGACTAAGTCTTGAATTATTCAAACATTTGGATGAAGGTTAGACCAGAGATTTTAAAATTGAAAAATGCATACAGCCAGAAGTACATGGATAAGTTTGTGGGACTCACTTTTCAGATCTTTATTTCAGATCTTTATTTTGATTTGCCCAAGAAGCTGCCTTCAGCTTCATACTAATTCTTCTTTTCCATGTTGCAATTTATAATTGCTCTTCTCCACCTTTATGAATCATAGGCATATGCCTGACCCATTCCTGATCCTACTATGACTGCAATTACTACTTACTATTATTTACTATTTAGTACTATCTTACTACTTATTTAACAGTAATACTTTACTGCTAGGCGTAAATAATAATCTGAAATATTGTTGTCCGGGATGAGAAAGCCAGTTACTCTAATGAATGGGTAATTAATCTTTTCTATAAGTCATATGGTTTTCCATTCTTTGTTCTTAATAAAATTGAAAACCAATCATCATCTGGTAGATTATTAAAATAGTTTCAATCACAGAATTTGGGAGGAATGCAAAATTCTTTTTTCATTCCCATCCACTTGTTTCTATGAACAAGATTTTTCAACATTTACATTTATATCACTGGATTTTGGGCATATAACTTGGAAGTAATTCAAAATTCTCTTTCCATTCTGATCCACTTGTTTCTGTGAGCAAGTTTTTCAGCATTTACATTTGTAGAATGAAAAATAGAAATTTGGGATATTGTCTCATTCTAACCCTAATTCATAGTTGTCAATGGAAACATGAACTAATCTGAGAAAGCTCTACTTAACCCATTAAAAACAAATCAATACAATTCTGTTTTTATTATTTTAGAGTTATAAATTGAAATTCACAATATGTTTAGGGTATTCTGACCAATGTGTATGGTTAATAATCATCACAATAACTCAGTCCACATGAAAATGTTTAACATTTAGAGTTTCATATTTTTAAAAGTTTGAAAATAATCATAGATTGATATTTTTACCCACACTTCTTTTCATATAAGTATGTTGCAATGACATCCATATAAGAAATTCTAACATAAAATATATGAGGATAAGAGTGGAAGTGAAATAAAACATAAGTTCAAGGAAGAAAGAGCAACAATGTAAATTTCCAACTGCTCAAAAATATCTTAATTTATATTTTAAGTTGGTGAGCATAGATTTCAAAGCAGTATATATTTACATTCCACTATCTACATTTGAAATAAAGATATGACAGTTTCAAGTAAAATTTTACAATTCACAATAGGCCAGGAATTATATATTTTGTTATTATTTAAATTTATAATGAAAAAAACTAGATGTCAACATAAAGCATGCAAAACAGAGCATACGTTGTTTTGTTGTTCTTGCTTTTGTTTTTTAAGTATGAAAATCAATAGGTTAGAGTGGAACTAAGATGAGGATTTAAAAACAAGCCAGCAGAGTGGTAGGAAGAAAAGCAGGAGAGTCACAGAAGCCAGGAGAGTGCTTTAGGAAGGGAGGAACAACTGGCCTCAACATTGTTGTGCGATCTACTAAGATGAGGAGTAAGGAAATTATGTTAACTTCAGCTAAAACCAGTTTACTGACTTTATTGGGAACATTTTCTGTATTTGTCTTGGAAGGGGCATTATGAGAGGACTCAAATTAGAATGGGATAAAGGAAGATTGGGAAGGAAGGAATAGAGAGTGTATGAAGACAGCTCTTTTGATAAACTTGATTTGTGAAGAGGAAAGAGACAAGACAGTAGCCAAGGGGAGATGTTAGTTCAATGGGAAGCTTTTCAAAAGATAGGAGATAGCAGAGCATGTTTGAATATTCAGAAAATGATAGAGAGGCTAAGTTTGAAGACGCAGGATATAAAGGAGATGTAGGAGATAAATGATCGAGTGAAGTATTTAAGAAAATGTGAATTGATGGGCCTTTGGTATCAGAAGGGGCACTTTCTTCCTTGTAACAGGAAGAGGGGAGATTATGGGGTTGCATGTAGTTAGGTATGCAAATTCAGCATAAGAAATTGAGAGACTTCCCATCACATGGTTTCTTTTTCCTCTCTTGGAAGTATGAAGCAAGTGTATCTTCTGGAAGTGGTGTAGGAAAGGAAGGGTTTAGCTATTGTCATTGCAGAACGAGGGATAGCAAAGAGACCAGGGTGTTTAGAGATCATGAATTTATGGCAACTCCTGTCATCCGTGGATTTTTCCCAGCACTTCAGTGTTCAGCTACTCCGGAAAAGGCAATGAGCAAGATGGATGGTTGGGTTCAGTCAGGACTGAGGTTTAGCCAGACAATTGTAATAGAAAGACCAAGTGACAACAGCGTAAGCAGGAGTGATAAATGGCAAGAACATGAGACCAGGAGCCATAAAACTAATGTGTAATTTTTATCTTTGTTTCATCGGCTGCATGAATTTAAGGAAGTTACTTAACTTGTCTAATCCTCAGATTTTTTTATTGGAAATGTAGGGATACCTCCCCGGCATATTTCTAGGCTTTAAGAATAAAACAGAATATTGTTAGACTGTTTTATAAACACTGTTCGCAGTGGTTCCTACATTTGTTGCCACAGTAGTCCTGCGAAACGTGTGGTTTTACTTCTGCATCTCGTTCTGATCCCCTTTATCTTCTGGAAGCTACTCTCCCCTGCCGCCCTACTACCTCGGCCCTCCTCTCATTTAAAGATCTTCAATGCAATTACCTCCCGGAGAGTCCCCTGGTCACCCATGCTCTAAAACAGTGATGGCGAACCTATGACACGCGTGTCAGAGGTGACACACGAACTCATTTTTTTGGTTGATTTTTCTTTGTTAATGGCATTTAAATATATAAAATAAATATCAAAAATATAAGTCTTTGTTTTACTATGGTTGCAAATATCAAAAAATTTCTATATGTGACACGGCACCAGAGTTAAGTTAGGGTTTTGCAAAATGCTGACACGCCGAGCTCAAAAGGTTCGCCATCACGGTGCTGTCCTCTCCTCTGTTTTTACTCTTTTTACTTATGCTCTCCCCTCTGTCTGAAGTGCCATGTCCCCTGCATGTCACCAGACTGACTCTTGCTCCTTTAAAAAGACTCAGCTCAGCCCCTACCCTCATTCCATCCCATCCCAGGCTAGGAGACTTCCCTGGAATCCCGAGTCCCTGCCTGAGTCACCGTCCCAGTACTTAACCCTTTGACTGGACTTGGTGATTCCCTCCCCAAATTTTACCTCCACAACTGAGACAAGTACAAGGGACTATTTTTAAAGACCAGTTTAAACATGAAACCAGGAAACCAGGGCTGTGGTTATAAAATCACGAAATATGTCTAGTGTTTTAAAATGTGTCAGAGTTTTCATCACAAAAATTAATTTGAATTTATTTTATGAAGCACGAATTAGCCTAGAAAGACATGAGGGTATGGGTATTAAGAAATCATGTAAATCATGTAAACAATAACAGCTGATTATTGTATCTCAGAAAAGGTCAGGAAACAGCATCACTAATCATCTATCCTCAAAAATTAGTATCTCCAGGCAATTTAACATTATCATTTGTATAGAGAATTGCTCAGTTTTTGACAATATTAAGTGGTTCTAATAATTATGGGTTTGAATTTAAGGTGGTCTTCAAGATAGAGCTATCAGTATTCAAATTTGGGCAGCAAGATTATAAATTCTTCTTGTTGACAAATCCAATCCAAGCTAACGGGGAACTATTATTTACTTGTTTATTCATTCATTCATTCATTCATTCATTTGTTTCAACTATTTATTGAGTGCCTGCTATGGCACTGTCCTAGGCATTAAGTATAAAATGGTCAACAAGACAGACAACATTTCTGCTCTAAGGAGCTTACTATGTTTTTGTCTGCTGGGCAGAAGATAAACAAATATACAACATAGCACAAATAATAAGTGCTATGCAGAGAATGAAGCATAGTTATATAGAGGAGTGGCTGGTGACTACTTCATAGTGAGTGATCAAGGTAGGCTTCTCTGAGGAGGTCATATTTAAGGTTAAGCTCTTAAGGACAAAAAGAAACTTGTCCAGCAAAAATAAGGGAATGATCTGTATCATTCCCTTTTAAAGCTGAAGGAATAGTAAGTACAAGTTCCCTAAAGCAGGATTGAGTTAGGCACATATTAGAAACAGAAGTAGGGCCAGTATAGCTGGTGTGAAGGGGACAAAAGCAAGATAGGTAAAGATGAGAACACAGGAAGAAATGGGAGCCAGTAGGATAGATAAGACAGTTAAGGGGCTTGAATTTACTTTATGTACTATAGGAAGGACCTGAGGGGCTTAAGCAGGGGTGAGTGGCACCATCTGACTTAAATTTTAAAAACTGGGTACTCTGGCTACCATGTAGAGAATGTACAGAGAACAGGAACCAGTGTATCCAGACAGAAGTGATGGTAACTTGGGCTTGGTGGTAGTAGTAGGGATGGAGAGAAATGGATGGATCAGAATATATTTTGGAGTTAGAAGCAACTGATCTTGCTGATGGCTTAGAGATGGAGGATGAGGGAAGTAAAGAAAAATGGAAAATGGAGTGGATGGTGGTGCCTTATTGTGTGAGGAGCTGTGTCAGACACTGGCAATAAAAAAGGGAAAATTAGAGGCCAGCCAGCATGGCTCACTGGTTGAGCCTCAACCTGTGAACCAGGAGGTCACAGTTTGAGGCAGCTGATCAATGATTCTGTCTCATCATTGATGTTTCTATCTCTCCCTCTTCCTTCCTCTCTGAAATCAATATTTTTTTTAAAAAAAAGGGAAAATTAGAAACAAGATTTCATTTCTAGAACTTACATTCTCATAGGGAAGGACAATAAATAAAAAATCAAATGAATTAAGTTTATTATTGAACTGTATGAATGCTAAAAACTGGTTTCCTATAACAACCAATGAATTTACTCACCATGAGATTTAATATTTATAATTGTAAAATGCTGAAAATTTTTTTCTTAAGTATTTTTAAATATATTTTATTGATTTTTTTTACAGAGAGGAAGGGAGAGGGATAGAGAGTTAGAAACATTGATGAGAAAGAAACATCGATCAGCTGCCTCCTGCACACCCCCTACTGGGGATGTACCCGCAACCAAGGTACATGCCCTTGACCTTAATCAAACCTGGGACCCTTCAGTCTACAGGCTGTTGCTCTATCCACTGAGCCAAACCGGTTAGGGCTCTTAAATATTTCTACATGTCATAAACTGCCTACATCACTTGCCATCAAATAATATGTACTTGCTCTGCATAAGTAGAAGTGTACAGAATGTCAATTGGCTCATAAGATATTTCACGCTTCCCATGGGGGGACATTAAGGCACAACTTTTATATTCATAAATGAGGAACACTTCAAAATAAGGGACAGGATTACAAGCAGTTTGCCATATGATATATTAGAATTCTTGCTTATGGTTCAATTCTCCCCTTTCTATGAAAATTGAACTCCAATAATTAATCATGAAAGTAATTTTAAAAACCTTGAAATTAAAATAAAATCTAAAGGTTAAAATATGCGTTTAAGCTAAAACAAGTCTCCTATGTAAATCATATAGTCTGCTGAACCTGTAATTCGATTTGGGGTCTTTTAATCATCTCCTCCCAAGCCTCTACATCAGGGGCTGTTGGTTTGTTACTCATTCTCCACTGTGTCCTCAGTGCCTACATAATACCTGGCTCTGTATAGCAGATGCTCAATAAATATAGATTGAATGTTCATGTGAGTGTGTTAGATATATCTTTCAACTGACATTTGAATTCTGATCATTGGTGATCAATTGCTTTTGTTTAGACCTTGTCCTCTCACTGGAATTCTTATTTATTTATTCTTAATTTTAAATAATTTTTTTTTTATTTTTCATTACAGTTGATGTACAACACTATATTAGTTTCAGGTGTCCAACCCCATAATTAGATATTTATATGACTTAGGAAATGATCACACCAATAAATCCAGCACCTATCTGACATCATAGATAGTTATTATAATATTATTGACTATATTCCCTATGCTGTACTGTTCTGTGATTGCCAATTTGTACTTCTCAATTCCTCTACCTTTTTCACCTATCCCAGCAACTGTCCTCTCATCTGGCAACCATCAAAATGTTTTCTGTATCAATGAGTCAGTTTCTGTTCTGCTTATTTGTTTATTTTGTTTTTTAGATTCCATACATAAGTGAAATCGTCTGGCATTTGTCTTTTTCTACCTGATTTATTTCACTTAGTACAATACCCTCTAGGTTCATACATGTTGTTGCAGATGGCAAGATTTCATTCTTTTTTATACCTGAGTCATATTCCATTGCATATTTACACCACTTCTTCTTTACCCATTCATCTATTGACGTGTATTTAGGTTGTTTTCCTATCTGGACTATTGTAAAAAGTGCTGCAATGTCTGTATGGATGCATATGTCTTCTCAATTTAGTGTTCTGGGTTTCTTTGGATAAATACCCAGAAATGAAATTGCTGGGTCCTTCTTTGTTTCTTATGATAACCTTCGTTTTAAAGTCTATTTTGGCTGGTATACGTATTGCTACCTCAGCTTTTTAAAATTTTTATTTACATTTTCATGAAATAGATTTTTTCGTCTCTTTACTTTCAGTCTCTGTATGTCTTTTATTTTTTTTATTTTTTTAAATTAAATCTTTATTGTTCAGATTATTCCCGGATCTGGAGCTCAGAGTCTGAAACTCCCTCCCGATTGAAAACAACAACCGCGCCCTCTGCCGCCAGCCCGCTCCACATGCACTCTGTACCTTAGTATTTCACTTCAGCACTGCGCCTCCTCTGAGTCTCGGTATGGATTTCTCTTTCCTTCTAGTTGTAGGATTTCCACTCAGCCAGCCTTCCTGTGGTTCTGGGTGATGTCCGTTCCATCCTTTTAGTTGATTTTTGAAGTGATTGTTCGAGGCAGCAAACTCCGGCGTTAACCTATGCCGCCATCTTGGTTTCTCTATTCTGTGTGTCTTTTAATCTGAAGTGAGTCTCTTGTAAACATCATATGTGTTTGTTTTGTTATTCATTCAGCCACCATATGTCTTTTGATTGGAACATTTAATCCATTTGCATTTAAAGTCATTGTTGATAAATATATATTTGTCATTTTATTACTCGTATTTTATCTTTTTGCTCTCCTTTTTCTTAAAGAAGACCCTTTAACATTCTTGTAATACTGCTTTGATGGTGTTTAAATTCTTGAGATTTTTCTTGTCTGGGAAGCTCTTTATCTGTCCTTTGGTTTTGAATAATAGCTTGGCTAGGTAGATTCTTAGTAAGATAGCTTGGCTGTAGGTTCTTGCTTTTCATCACTTGGAATATTTCTTGCCAATACCTTCTGGCCTGCAAAGTTTCTGTTGAGAAATCAAGTGGCAGTTTTATAGAAGCTCTCTTGTATATAACTAACAGCTTTTCTCTTGCTGCCTTTAAAGTTATCTCTTTGTCTTTAACCTTTGCCATTTTAATCTTGATGTGTCTTGGTGTGAGCCTCTTTGGCTTCATCTTTTATTGGCCTCACTGTGCTTCCTGGACTTATATGTCCATTTCCTTCACCACGTTAGGGGAATTTTCAGTCGTTATTTCTTCAAATGGGTTTTCAATTTCTTGCTCTCTCTCTCTTTTTCCAGCACCCCCAAGATTCACATGTTGGCACACTTGAAGTTGTTCCAGAGGCTCCTTACACTATCCTCACTTTTTTTATTCTTCTTTATTTTTGCTGTTCTAATTGGGTGTTTGCTTCCTTATCTTCCAACTTGCTGTTTGATCCTCCACTTCATCTACTCTACTATTGTTTGCCTGTATTCTTCATTTAAGTTAATGTATTCTTCATTTCTGACCAGTTTTTCTTTATGTTTTCTAGTTCTGTTTTTATGTTTCTTATCTCTTTGTTGATGTTCTTACTAAGTTCATCTGCTCTTCCCCTAATTTCAGTAAGCATCCTTATAACCAAAATTTTTAATTATGGATCTGGTAGATTGCTTGTCTCCATTTTATTTAGTTCTTTTTTTGAAGTTTTTTTTTTCTGTTCTTTTATTTGGGACATGTTTCTTTGTCTCCTCGTTTTGGCTGCCTCCCTGTGTTTGTATATATGTATTAGATAGATAGAGCTAATACATCTCCTGATCTTGGTAGAATGGCCTTATATAATAGATGTCCTGTGCGGCCCAATGGCATAGCCTCCCTGATTACCAAAGCCAGCAGTCCCAGGTGTGAGCTGTGTGCACCCTCCTGTTGTAGCTGAGCCTTGAGTGCTGTTGATACACTCAATGAGCGCTGTCAATGGGAGGGATTTACCACCAAGCTGATCAGCTGAGAGGACTGGCTACAACCACTGTTGGGCATTGGCTGTGAGGGGCCAACCCCACAAAACAGGACTCACTGCACTGGGGCTCTGGTTCCCGCTGAGTCCACCCCTTGAGTGTGTCACTTGTGGAGGCGTTTGGGTGTGCTTTGGTGTGGTCTGAAGTTGTCCCCACTGTGTGTTGGATCTGGGGCCAACCGGGTGGTTCAGGTCAAGGCCAGATGCAGCTGTTTCCTTCCCAATGCCACTGGGAATGAGATACAAAACAATCTACAAATGGCTGCTTCTTGTGCTGGGCTTGGAGTTGCCTGGGAGAGGCCAGCTGCGAATCCACGCTGGCTGCAGCTTAGCAACAGATATGAAGCTCTCTGAAGTCAGATGCTGCCTATTTGGGTTTGTGGTTATTTGAGAGATTTCAGGGAAGTCTGCAACATGAGCCAACATAGACTGTATGGAAAAGCCACTTGTGCAAGTTGAATGGCATGAGCTCTCACCACAGCAGAGCTAACAATGTTAGCCAGGCTGATGGAGACTCAGATATGGTACCTTCCAACTCTGTGGGGGAGGGCCCAGCAATGAAACAATGGCCTCCACCAGCACCTCCATCTGGGAGAAAACTGGCCCTCTAACCCTCGCCAGATACCAGACAATCAACTCCTCCCTGGACGTCCAAGACATCCCCCCACCCCTCCAACTGCCACCCTAGCACTAGAGCTCAGAGTAAGTTAGTCTGAGAAATTTAGTATGTGACCCCTCTAAGAGGAATGCCTAAAACTTTAGCAGCCTTCCATCTCACTCAGCCACAACTCAGCATTTCTCTTCCCAGCATTGGAAACCTGGGCTGGGGGGCCTGGTATGAAGCTGGAACCCCTGTCTCCTCAAGGGGGACACCCACAGCTGAGACATCCATCCTGATGTTTAACTGCCACACATGGGTATAGCACCTGCCCATTCTGTATCGCCCTCTCCTACCAATCTCAGAGTGGCTTCTTTTTTATATCTTTAGCTATTGGACTTCTGTTCATCTAGATTTCAGGCATTTCTGGATGGTTGGTCTATAGTTCAGTTGTAAATTTGATGTAGTTGTGGGAGGTTGAAAAATTGCATTTACCTACACAGCCATCTTGATCAGAAGCCTCTCTTTATCATTTTTTTAATACAAATATGCCTGGGAATGATAGCCTGTTTCTTAGAAAGATTAACTGTGAGTTGATTATATTTATGGCAGGATGAGTGAGATGACATGAGAAGATACACATTCTCATGGGAAAAAAACACTGGGAAAGATGAGGGAAAGACATGGATACTGTCAGTGAAGATATCATAGACTAACTTCTTCACTTGTAAAATTATTTATCAAACATATATTCAGTGCCAACTCTGTGCTTGGCACCATAGTAGGCACTAAAGATGCAAAAATGAATAAGATAGAATTTCTCAACTCAAGTGACTCACTCTTTATAGTTAGAGATAAACATTTAAGCAAAATGTTTCCTCCTATTCCACACTTCATACATCCAACCCATTAGCATATCTAGTAGATTCTTATTAGGCCCCTCATCTGTCCCTTTCTCTCTATTTTGATTGTCACTGCAACTTGTCTGATCCAAGTTACCATCACTTTTATCACAATTATATAATGGCCTCTATTAACAATATTTTGCTCTTAATCCACCACAAAAATCTAATTAAGTCTCCACATCTCCACACTCTACCTAGAGAGCTCTTTCTAAAATGTAAGCATTACAATTACTGTTTGTTGCCTTTAAGCTTAAATTCAATTCCTTAACATTCCTTCAAGACTTGATCTCTGATCCTCACCTTACCAGCCACAAAGCTATCCCTGGGTCAACTCTCCCTGTCTTATTCCCCTGGTTAACTTCTTTTTGGCTTTCAGATCTCAGCTACCTCAGTTGCCCCAAGAGGTTTTCCTTGGCCTCCCTAAACTAGATAAGGTTCTCCCATTTTATGCTTCTGCAAGAGCCTAATTTCTCTTGCACTTATGCTGAATTTTAATTGTTTGTTTTTTCTATCCTACTGGTAAACTGTAGAGTGATTTCAGAATGAGCATTAGTCTTTAAAAACTTGGTAAGGTACTCACAAAAGTGTGGGGTCTGGATGTGGCTATTCCAGATAGAAGAAGAGGCCTGGATCATAAACCTGCATGATGTTTAGAGAAACTGTAATGATATAGCAACAGACAGGACTGGGACAGTAAAGAGCAACCAGATTGTATGTAGAAAGACTTATGAGTTATGTGAAGGTCTTTGAGCTTTATTAAAACACACACACACACACACACACACACAAACAGGTAGACTCCATCTATACTCCACAGAGCCCTGTGAGTATTGGACCATAAGACCATAGGAAGCCTTTATGTGAATTAGAATATGATACCTACTTCAGGCGACACAGGTCAGCACCAGGGCACTTGGCTTGGAGAAAGGGCCCGCCCTGGGATTCTTTCAGTGCTCCCTAGCCCCTGCTCATTCATATATGGTACCTGGACTGGTAGACTCCATCTATATTCCACAGAGCCCTGTGAGTATTGGACCATAAGACCATAGGAAGCCTTTATGTGAATTAGAATATGATACCTACTTCAGGCGACACAGGTCAGCACCAGGGCACTTGGCTTGGAGAAAGGGCCCGCCCTGGGATTCTTTCAGTGCTCCCTAGCCCCTGCTCATTCATATATGGTACCTGGACTCAGAATTCCTCAGAGCCCTCGGAGGGATCATATATGAGGGCTTTCCAATAGACTGTGCTCTGATTCCCTTTTCTCATCACTGCAGAGATCACAGAAACTTTGTCTTTGTTCTATATAAACAATTATAAATATATATTATGGCTTCTGGGTAAGATTTGAAGAAAGAGCTTCTTTGTTGAGATGTTAAAGATGTTTGAAAAATCTGCTGTAGGAAATGGAGAGCAGTTGAAGTCTATTAAACAGGGGAATAAAGCAAATCAGGTATACGAGGTGTCCCCCAAAATGTATACACACTTTAACAGCTCATAGCTCAATTTCGAAAGTGAAGTATATTTTAATAAACACTGCCTTTATAATTATTCTAAGTGTGTGCATGCATTTTTGGGACACCCTATGTATTTCAGTAACACCGTTCTGGCAATAACTGGAAGATGGATTATAAAAAAAGGGGGCAAAATTAGAGGCAAAAAGACTAGTTACAAATTTTTCCCCAGAATCTAGGTGACTGACAGTAAGGGCCAGATCTTAAATAGGATAAGTGGGGATAGAGGAAAAACTCTAAATCTTAAAAAAATATATAGAGGTGACAGATTGGATGTGTGGCTGAGAGAGGAGAACTCTATTTTTGTTGATGGAATGATTTACCTTGATACAAAATAAAAATGAACTAAAGAGTGCTCAGTGGAGTGGAGATAAGGATAGTTTGGCTCCATGCTCCATTTGAAGAGTACTCCAGACTTCCAAGTAGAGATAGATAGTGGCCAGGCTGACCTTGAACTTAGGACACTAGAGCTTGAAGAGAATTTCAAAATCATTAAGCTCAAACACAGAGATGGAAAAAAAAAAGACTCAATTGAATGGAAAGTGGAAGAACCAAGATTAGAATTCACATCTGGTTTATAACTCAGTATTATTCCCACCATACCATGCTCAACTTTTCACTGAAATGTTCATCAATATTATAAAATCAAATCAAAGTAGAATAAGAAAATGTATAACTTAGAATTTTATATATGCTGGTCCATATAAATGTATGGGATTGGAGTAGATTTGAGTATAAAAAATAGGAAATCAAATTCAGCATTTTAAAATGTATCGCTTAATGTGTAGTACTCACTTTTAGATTCTGCAGGGGTACCAAATGATATATCACATCGTCTTTACCTATCCACTCATTAATTGACACTTAGGTTATTTCCATATCTTAGCTAGTATAAGTAATTCTGCAAAGAACATAGGGTTGCATATATATTTTTAAATTAGTGTACTATATCCTTTGGATAAATACTCAGAAGTGGAATTGATGGATCATATGGTAGTTCTATTTTTAATTTTTTTTCAAAAAAATCTATACTGGTTTCCAATTTATGAGAAGCTACCATGTGTTTGTTTGTACTTCAGGAATTATGGGCAATGATAAGTTGAATGATGAAGAAATACTTTATGAGGCTATGGAGTGTGCCCTGAGCTTGAATAGGGCTGATTTGGAGTGGGCATTTGGGAGGCAGAAAGCACCATGAAATAAAATGGAGAGGCAAGAATGAGTTCTTTATGTTCTCAGGACAGTGAGGATGAAGATTGGCTGGTGCAGGGGTTTGAGAGGTATAAAAAGAGGCCAGATTTAGAGACCCTTCCATGATGCTCATTTACTAGTATTCTTAAGTAACAACTGTGTACAAGACACTAAGAACACGAAGATAAATTAAACACAGCTTTTGTTTTATATAGGCTAAGTAATTCTTGATGAAATTTGAGAGAAAAGGAAATGACCGTAGGGTTGCTATAGGAAGTTATCAGTTGATGGTAGGGTTGCTTTAGGAAGTTGGAGCTGACCTGGGGTCATGTGTCAGAATGAAATGGACTCGTTAACTTGGAATCAGGAAAACTAACTGGAAGGCTACTGCAGTAATCCATTTGGGAAATACCAGAGCCTTATTTCATGAAAGCTGACATGCATTCCCATCTGTGCACGGAGTATTGGACTAGTGGGCTAAGTGATTTCTAGTCCTATTGCCTCTTTCCCATGTTGTGTTCACTAATTTACCTGGCTTGAGATTTGTTACTGGCCTCTCTGCTTTTCAGGCAAAGTGTCAAAAGACCAATTACTGATGCTGAAATAGCAATTTCTTCCCCCCTTGTGGAAAGCTGTGATCTTTCCCAGATGACAGCTGCAGAGAATCCTACGAGCATTTTATATAAGGGAAATGAAGTGGTAAATGGAAAGAGAAAAACAGTATATTCATTTTAGGAGATAGCTTCTATGGATCATAAACCTGAGTAACTCTCACCCAGAATTTGGAGACTAGAGCAGAAGCCCTGTTTTTTAAATGGAGAATGAAGTAGCTATCAATTTGTCTTTGCTGAAGGAAAAGAGCCTCAGATATGAAATGGGTACTGGAAAATGGCTCGCATATTCATAGTCTCATGTGGTATGACAGCTGTAGTCTCCCGGCCCAGATTCCCTTAGAGACTTCATTCCAAATAATGAAAAGCTGCAGGGTTGAAGAGATTGGGTCCAGAGGCAGAGCTTGGGACCTTTGTCATAATCGGTTAGGTCCACATAAGACTGAATACACCTGTTCAGTTTTAAAGGAACTACACACGAGCCAAGTAGAGTGACCCTTCAAAATCCAGAACAGTGACTTTCAGAGTATAGACCCCAACCAACATCATGTAGGAGCTTGTTAGAAATATGGATTCCACTCTCCTGCTCCAGACTCTCTAGGGTGGAGCCCAGCAATGTGTGATTTAATAAGACCTCCAAGTAACTCCAATGCACTCTGGAGTTTGAGAACCATTGATCTAGATTTTGTTACTTGGCTTTGCTTTACTGCTTTCCAGTATGATCTTTCACCCTGCTGATAAATAGTCCCAAAATTATTATTATTTTTAATAGCTTATTGATTTTTAGAGAGAGAGGAAGGGAGAGGGAGAGAAATATCACTGTGAGAGCGCAACATCAATTGGCTGCCTCCTGCACTCCCCCCACTAGGGATGGAGCCCTCAATCTGGGCATGTGCCCTTGACTGGGAATCAAACTGGCAACCTATTGGTGCATGGGATGATGCCCAACCAACTGAGCCACATTGGCCATGGTCCAAAATTATTTTTACCAAACCAGAGAGGTGTGGATGGTACAGTGCATGAACTTTGAGATTACCACTTACTATCATTATAGGACTCATTAAGCTTTAGTTTCTGTTGAAGAAATAAGGAAGCAATATCTACCTTTTAATGTTTCTGCTCAGATTAAAAGATATATACATAGTACAGAGTGCAAATACCTCCCACTATGTGACAAGCATTTTGCCATTTGAATAAACCAAAGACCACAGTTCAGTATAATAAGCAGTTTAGCCCTGGCCAGTATAGCTCAGTTGATTGGAACGTCATCCTGTACATCAAAAGTTGGCAGGTTCAATTCCTGGTCAGAATACATACCCAGGTTGTGGGTTCAATCCCAATTGGGGGCATATGCAGGAGGCAACTGATTCATATTTCTTTCTCTCTCTCTCTCTCTCTCTCTCTTCCTCTCCCTAAAATCATTTTTTAAAAAGAGTTCAGTGCTTTCATAAATACAATATTGTTATAAATATAGTACAACAGCCAAACACAAGTAATTTTTAGTATAAGTATTTCCAAATATGGTCTTAAACATACTTCCACTAAAAAATGTATTTATCTTAATAATAATAATTATTGTTTTTATCTGAAATCCAAATTGAACTGGCTGGATGTCCTACATTTTAATTTGCTAAGTCTAGTAACCCTATTAATATTCTGCATTGGCTATCTACTGGAGAAACACTGGACTAGACAAATGAGCCAGAGATGACTTCCCAAAAGACAAAATAAATTTTGAATTAAGCATTAAAAGGAAAATAGGAATGAGCTAAGGAATATAACACATGTAAAGTGCTTTTTCTTCCAAGTAATAAAGATCTATCTGAGCTTACTTAATCAAAAAGGGGAATGAATTAGAAAGACACTTGGAGTATCTTCTCTAAGGAAAATAATTGTACAATTAAGCCTTGGGAAGGACAACTGTAGACCGTGAAGAAGTACTGTGGAGAGTCCATGAGGATCTCTCTCACATTCTCAAGCCTTTGCTTCTTTCCTATATATGCTTTTTTTAATAGCTTATCGATTTTTATTGATTTCAGAGAGAAGGGAGAGGGAGAGGGAGATAGAAACATCAATGATGAAAGTGAATCATCAGTCGGCTGCCTCCTTCATGTCCCCTACTGGGGATCAAGCCGCAACTCTGGCATGTACACTGACTGCGAATTAAACAGTGTTCTCCTGTTTCATAGGTCAACACTCAACCACTGAGCCCCACTAGCCTGGCCCTTATATATGCTTTAAAAAAATATCCATCATCTCTACATTCACAAAGAACCACAGCTGAATCTTATCTTTTCTTCCAGTATTTTTTTCTTAAATATATTGGGTTCACATTGTTTATAAGATTGTACAATGTTATAATACATCACCTGTATATATCATTGTGTGCTCATCATTCAAAGTTTAGTCTCCTATCATTATGTATGTGATTCCCTTTATCCTCTTCAATCTCCTCCAACTTTCCCTCTGGTAACCACTATACTATGTTAATGAGTATTTTTGTTCTTGGTTATTTGTTTTGTTCATCCATTTGTTGCTTTCTATTTTATATCCAACATATGAGGGAAATCATATGATTCTTGTCCTTTTCTGTCTGACTCAGCATGATACTCTCAAGATCCACCCATGTTGTTGCGAATGGTAGTATTCCATCTTTTCCTATGGCTGAGCAGTATTCCATTATATGTATGTACCACATCTTCTGTATCCAGTTGTTCACTGAAGGACACTTGGGTTGATTTCCTGCCTTGGCTACTGTGAATAATACCGCAGTGAACAGAGGGGTACATATATCTTCATGAATAAATATTTTCAAAATTTTTGAAAATGGATACCCAGAAGAGGGATTGCTGGGTCATATGGTAGGTCTATTCTTAAGTTTTTGAGGAAACTTTATCCTTCCAGTATTTTAAATGCATAAAGAACAGAAATTTTTAAATTTTTTAATCACAAGCATTTAGTGATTATTTTAAATAAATTAACCTCCTTAAGATGTATAAAATCACAAATCTTATTTTACAACAGAACATACTTTAATATCTATGAAAGAAAGTATGTATTACATGTGATTTTAAATTATATCTTCAAAATGGAACAAATACTTTGTTAAATATTGTTTGACTTTTCAGTGATACTATATCATGTTCCAGACTACTAAATTGTTTAGTGCAAAATTTAGATGCGATTCCATGGACAGGTTAATGATGAAATGTTCTTTTTGTTTCTAAGGTATTTTCTGCCAGTAGATGTATCAGAATATCAAAAAGAAATGAAACTAGGAAAAAATTAAAATGAATCCTTTTATCTCGTGGACTATTCTAAAAAGAATATTGTAGACTTATGTCTGAAACAGCAAGCAGTGAAACTATGAGCTTAATTACATGGATAGAGTAGAGAGGAAATTTGTATGTAAATGCTTTTCTAAAACAATGGGTCAGAGATATGATAAAGGTAGCACTTCTTACTGGGACAATTTATTTTTCTGAAGTTAGTAATATATTTATATGTTTCAAAATGAATGTAAGTGGTGGCTTTACTCACAAAGGTTATCTACTGGCAGAGAAAGCAAATTAATTACAATAGCTATAGTCAAATGCTATTTGAAGTGATTGGGAAAAAGGGAAGTTGTAGTCTCTCCTTTCTAATTAAGGATTTGAATATAAATTCCTTCCCCCACACTCCCAATTTATTTTTCAGTTTAAAACAATCAATTCTGAATAACTTGATATCAGCATAGGCTCCAGAAAAAGGCAAACCCAGATAGGAATCACGTTCATGCCGTCACCAACACTGTACCTTGGCAGTAAAATGGAATTGTCTGCAAAACGACTATCGGTGCTTCATAATTGGTCTAAGTGTGAGCAAATAAGTGAAGTGACCAGAGTGATAAGGCAAAATTGTTTTTGACGTATGTCATTACACTTAAAGTTGCAGACCCTATCGGCATTAAGTAAGGACTTACTCTATGTGGTCCTAAGAGGAAAGAGCCCAATGTTTAAATAGGAAATTATATCCATCTTAGTTACCTTTTAACAAATTCTTGAACACAGCAACTGTGACTCACCTATCAATAGCTAAAACTCTCAGATGTGTCTTGTGTTCCAATTTACACATACATCCATATATGTCATCTATATGGTTACTCCTCCCACTAACTCTGGGCATGGCTGTCCTCTTTCCTCAGTGGGAAGCTGAAGTTCAAAGACATGAAGTAATTTACCATGGTCACACAGCTGATACACTGCTAGGACTCAACTCCAAGCCCCCTGACGACTAGTCCAGTGCTCTTCTCAGTGCTCTAAGGATGCCTGTTTCATCCACAGGTTCAAGAAAAACCATCTGATTTAGGCTGTGATTTGTTATCCCAGCAATTGACAATTAAGATTTATGCTGTATACAAAAGGAAAAAAGTTACTCTTTGAATAGATACAGCATGCAGATTTTTTAAATATATCAGCCACTCCTTTTTACAGCAAGCAGCATTTTAAGATATGATTAGTGTTCTGAGCATAGGGTGATGGTAGACATAATGTTTTTGCATTATCACGAGATGACAAAATTACCTACTCTCAAAGGACCAGCTACTCCAGGGAGGCAGGCACCCGTGGTGCCTACATTCTCAAAACTATTTTAATTGGTAATTTTTTGTGAATTATTTTTTAGTCAGTCAGAGTGGAAATGTATGTGTAAACCTATTAAAGCCATAGCATCTGTTAGAATGAAATAACATCACTAAATCTTAGTGAAATGTTCCATTTCAGGATTCTGAGGCCACTTAGGGTTCTCATTGAGATAAGAGTTCTAAAAACTCAGGTCCTCAAATAGGTATAGAAAAGTTATGGACAAAAATGATAGGAAAATTCTTTCCATACTTTTTGCATAATACTCCTGTTACCATGTTATAATTTTTTTTAAAGAATAGTGTATTGATTATTAGAGAAAAAGGGAGAGGGGGAGAGAGAGAAAGAAACATCGATGTGAGAGCACAGCATCAATTGGCTGCCTTCTGCACACCCCCCACCAGGGGTGGAGCCAACAACCCAGGCATGTGCCCTGTCTGGGAATCAAACCAGCAACCATGGTTTGCCCAACAAGTTAGCCACAGTAGCCGGAGCCCATGTTATAATTATGAATTGATGTACACAATATACATAGATCTGCTCATCACATTATATGTACAGTAGGTCCTTAAACAATGTTCATTTAATGTCATTTCATTATAATAATGAGATGCTATGAGAACTTAACTTTTGTTTGTATCAATTAGTCTGTGGTAAAATTGTGTGGTTTTTTTTATGTCATTTCACTTAAAGTTGAAGAACTCATCAACAACATTAAGTGAGGACTCACTGTATGTGGTCTTAAGAGGAAAGAGACCAAATTCTGAAATAGGAAGACTTGAGATCATATCTAATCTCTATCCAAATTCCTGAAAGTTTTATAAAGAAAATGTAACCAGTTGGAACTTCCATTTCTTCATATCAATAATAAATTTTATGGAAAAGTCAAGTTATTTTTTCCCATGAGAAAATGGCAAAAAAGAAAGTTTAATGTAGACTTTATCATAATTCTCAGCAAAGTAAGTATCTAAGGCAAGAATTGTCTGAGATTCTTTTTGAATTTTGTGAAATCTGAACTTCAACACCAATAATATTATGAGATGAATTTGAAAAAACAACAAACAAACAAATAAACAAAAAATAGAAGGTAATTTGCCAGAATACTAATAAACTAATAGGTTTATTTTATATGTGTGTGTGTTTTCTTTCTACATAGTTTTATTTTTCGGATTTTCTAAAAAATCAAGAAAAAATAATTTATAAAGTCACATTTGTTATGTCTCTAGTTATCAGAGAATTGCATGGGTGGAACTTCTCTGATGCTAGTTCGAGTGGGGTTCTTACAATATCTTGAGAAAAAGAATTATCTAAGACTTGCACGAGAGAATGAGTTATTTTTATTCGCATGAAATTATATCCCTTGGTTTCCCAAGTCCCCTTTCCCTTAAACCAGTCCTGGAAAAGGTGCAGCTGGGGTTTCAACAGAGCTGGAAGCCAGTGTCCAGAGTTTCCGTTCCGTGGCGGAGCTGAATCTGGCAGAGCATGAGGCTAATTGTAATCCATTGATCCATTGTGTGGGGGGTCCACATGGCTGTGGGCCACATGAGCAAATGCAGGGGAGCACACCCCCTACAGGAAGAGATCCGGGACCAGAAGGGGGCCAGGTGGGCCAAGAGAGAAAACTTCCTTTGTTTTGGAGTTTAAATATCCAATCTTCCCACGCTTACAGTAGCCGGGCCTATTGTGGCCAATGGTTTGTTTCCAGATGTGATTGACATGCAAGCACCATCCCACTTCACCCAGACCATACTGGGCATGTGTCTACTGTGCAGTCTCTTTCCCCCAGTGATCTGCAAGGAACAGACCTGGAGAGTGTTAAACTGCAGCCTTCTGACAAAGTTGTACAAATGGCTTTCCTATATCATCTAACCTTTCCTGTACTCCTTTCCTGTTATTAATTAATAACTGGGTTAATTTCAAAGGTATCCTATAGAGTCCATAGTAGTAAGTCTGTAACCCTCAGTCCAACCAATTAAAGCCAATTAAAATTATGATGGAACTGGCAGAGACCTTAAAACATGTCCTTCTAACTACACCACGCCTGATGCAGAACTAGTCAGAGTGGACTGGAGTTTAGGATGGCACTTGACTAGCCAATGTGGGGAAGCTAGGGAAGCTCAAGAGTTTAAGGTGTGTGTTTTTTAAATTTTCTTTATTTGAAATATTCTTTCCAAATTTAAGCATTTTAAAATTGCTGACATTCTTTGCTCCCCCACTTCATAAGGTTAGAAGGTCATAACGATATTCTTTGAGAATTCTCCTGGACACTTCTGACTTTTGCATTTTTCCTTTCTTTCAGGGTCAATGATTGTATCTTGCGGGTGAACGAGGTGGATGTGTCAGAGGTTTCCCACAGTAAAGCGGTGGAGGCCCTCAAAGAGGCAGGGTCTATTGTTCGGCTGTACGTGCGTAGGAGGCGACCCATTCTGGAGACTGTTGTGGAAATCAAACTGTACAAAGGACCTAAAGGTAATAAAACCATAAATGACTCACAGTAGGACCCCAGTGACAAACCATTTTGTTAAAGTTTATGCTATAACCCATCTATGATGTACTCTCTTCTTTTATCCTCCAATATTCAGTGTATAACAAGAGATCTGGAATCCTGCAATAGTGGTTATTATAAGTGGTTATCAAAACTCTAAATCTGAACTCAGACAAGGAAAGAATACATTTATGTAGGAATGTCCTTACAAATAATAATAACAATAAACATTTATATATTTTTCTATAAATTTTACATCCTAGTGGATCATCATGACTTGACTGGCATATTAATACTACCTAATTTTTCAGATATAAATGGTTAACCCTCTCATTTGGAAAAATAGTAGCAATGATAATAATAATAATTGAAATAGTCTATCCTGAAATAACAATTATATTTTTATAACACTTATGGATTTGTTTTGATTTTGTAATACTCAATCTGTAATCTGTTATACCCAAATACTAAATAGCATTTTATATTTGCAATAGTCAAAATAAGTTAAAATATATTTTTTAAATGTTCAAAAAAAATTACCTCTCTTGAGGTAATTGCAGTTACCCTGGGAAAATCACATAAACAGTGAGATGAATAATTGTTTTAATTTTTAGGAATAGTCCTTGGAGCTCTGCTTCTCAGAATGATGACATTCAATATTAGTTTAACAGTATTTTACATATTTTAGAAAAATCTAATAACTGGCTTAAGTGTTTTAAATATTTTAGAAGAGTATGAGTTGATAGTTACTATAATATTTTAGTAAATCACTTCTCTTTCCTTTAAAATCTATTTTATCTCTAATGCAATATGCTATTGAAAATAATAGCTATACGATCTTCTCTGGGAGGCTGAAGTGGATGGGATTTAAAATATCAGAAGAGCCAAACAGAACTAAATTTAAAAGCCTAGTTCTTTCATGTACTAGCAGATTGACATTGATTGGACCAATCTCCTCATTATCAAATAGATATCATATTGGTAGAGCTATACCATGGGGTATATGAGAATTAAGTAGTTAACTAATATTTGACATGTGATGAGCACTAGAGCTTGCTGGTTAAAAGTGCAGACTCCAGAGCCAAAAACTAGGTATGAACCCAAGGCCTTGTTAAAATAAAAATTAAAAACCAAAGTAAGAGGGAATAAGTGTTCATTTTAGATCAAAAAGTATTGTACTTCTAGAAGCACTGATTCAGACAGAAACCCAAATAGCATTACAATTATGAGGTGAAGGCAGGGGGTATTTATGAGAAAATAAAGGGAAATAATTACATAAATAGAAGGAAGGAATTTCTATTGGTGCTAATTATTTAGGGATGAAATTTCTATATGTACAAATAACCTGGTTTATTTTCTAACTATTCAGGGTGGTGCTAATTCTAAAGAATGTCCTTAATTTGCAGTCTTCTTAGTCACAATGTCTGCTTTGTTTATTAGCTTTACAAACAGTTGTTTGGAATATAAGGCTGGGTTGGCCCAATCCCCAGGTTATTTTTCCCGTTTCAAACATTCCAACGGTTTGAGGTGTTAAGACCAGCAAGGCAGTTCCTCTGGGATGGTGGCTTTGACTCCATTTTGAAATGTCTCCATTTACATCATTTTTCACATTCTGCAGCTTACTAGTTCTTTGACCTTAGGCAAATTGCTTAAAATTTCTGAGCTCTAATTTTCTCTCCTACAAAATGTGAATAGTAATAGTGTTTGCCCCTAGAGATGTTCTGAGGATTAGATGAGTCAATTCACATAGTGGCACAAAATGACTTCTCAATAAATATTAGCTACATTTACACGTTATTTATAGTATTCATTGCTACATATTTTTTTGGCCTTCATAACAGTTATTTGGCAATGTGATGAAAATACTCAAAAATTCTTCATGGGATAAATTAAAATGCATTAGAACCCCAGAATTAAATCTGAAAATGAAAACGAAATAAAAGAAGTCAAGCATTTCCATACCACAGTGTCTGGTGGTATGAAAGAAAGGACTTCCTGTCCTACAAGTTTACTAAGTCATATTTGCAAAGAACTCTAAAGCAGAACAAAATGAGCATTTCACTATCTCTATTAAAAAATATATACTATCTATATAAATAAAAGGCTAATATGCTAAGTGTCGAAAGGACATCCTGTCCTACAAGTTTACTAAGTCATATTTGCAAGGAACTCTAAAGCAGAACAAAATGAGCATTTCGCTATTTCTATTAAAAAAGATATACTATCTATATAATATGCTAAGTGTCCCTTCAACCGTTTGACCAGTTGCTATGATGCACACTGACCACCAGGGGGGCAGACACTCAATGCAGGAGCTGCTGTGACACACACTGGCCATTTACAAAGAAACGGCACTGACAAAGCAACACTCGGCTTCCCCCAAGTAGGACACAGGCCCCACCACCAGCCCGGAGAGACAACCCACCAAATCGTAGCCAAAGCTGCTGAGACCCCATGGCACAAAATGCAGCCCACAGCTCAGCCCAGCCCAGAAACGATTGCTGTGGGTGCCGGGTAATGATGTCACATAGCAACGCCCAGCTTCCTCTCCCTAGCGACTAGCCTCCTTGGATATTTTTCAGCCCAAGAACATTACTTGCTTTATAGCCAAGTGCAGTTATTTTACACTTTAACCAAATATCTGTGAAGTGTTTTCCCATGCCTCATCTCATTTGATCCTCACAGAAGTCCTGGAGTAGGCAGATAGGGGACTCAAACAATCCTATTTTCTTTTCATTAGCCAGAAAACGGAAATTTAGAAAGTTTAGAAATGACACAACTAAAAGAGAAGTAAGAAATGGTGGACCTTGAAAATGACTTCAGGTTTTCTCACTGCACATAATATAGTCAGACACTCTGCCGTTAAATATTTTACCCTTTTTTCTCCTTGCATGATCTACAATAATAATCTGCTTTTTGTTGAGATTTACTGCTGTGTTGCTGACAATTACCTGAAAGAGAAGTTGGGGTGCTTCACTGGGCTGGAAAAAGTTTAGCTACAGCAGAAAGCTGGTCTAATTAAGCAAGTTTATTCTGTATATATAAAAGGCTAAGTTGACTCGCAAGTGCATGATACATATAAAGCTCTCGCTGGTGCCAATCACATGCATGTGTTTCGATCTGTCATTGTTGATCGTGAATTTGGTTGACATTTCTATTCTAGAGAAAGGGCAAATAACGATATTAAAATATTTCTTCCAATTAATTTCCTTTCAATGTGCACACATCCATGCACTGGGCCACTAGTATATAAATAATGCGTAGCTATTTCTACAGTTCAATTACCAGCAATTATTCAGCACAGCCCTAAGGCAAATACTAGTTTTAAGCTCCCAGCAAAGCATTAGCATTCATTAGCAGGCCTCCGGCTAGCTGAGTCACTTGCTGACCTCCAGCTGCTCAGCAAAGCTCTTAAAGGCTAGAGAATCCACAGACAGAACTCTTTAATTTTATAAGGAACACTTTTTTTTTAATCTTTATCTTTGATACCAGGGCCCCCTCTGGCTGGTTTACTTGGCTCTGAACTGTTTTCTCCTTTGATCCTGGAGTGGAGTAGGAATTTCCCTGGGACATGGAAGCACAGATGAACTTGAATCAACCAGAAATACCCAGGCAATAACCCAATGGCAGTACCCAGCATAGGGGCATGGGGTTATACCTGGGCTTGGTTTACTGAGACAAGGAGAACAAGAACACTGCGAACTAAATGTATATTCCTGAAGGCAGACTCCTGCCAAATCCTTGCGGAGTGGAGTAGTTCTGTTGGTCCTATTGGGCTTGTGCTGGGCCAGTTATGCTTTTTTGTACTGTCGCCATACAAAGGTCACAGATGGGGATATGTTTCTCTATATAAAGCTTATGGATGTATTGGGAGAGTAACTGTTTTGGTCCTTGTTTAAATTCCTAATGCCTATTACAGCGTCTTAAATGCAGGAAGTGCTGAATCAGAGTAAATTGAATAATTAAATTGGATGCTATCCTAAATCTGGTGATCCTTACAATCTTATCTTCACTTAGCACCTGTAATTCTTTATTTTTGAATGATGATATATTTAAAAGGAATTTTTACAAAGGAAGTGTATGGAGGACATCTCTAATAATGTAAACATTATAAATACTTTTTTTTAAAAAAAAGACACTTTTACTAATGTTTAACTCATTTTGTGGAGGCTCTTCTGCACTGTAGGGGATGAAAATGTATCAGATGTGATTCTGATAGGAGAATCAGAAATTTCTAATGGGAAAGAGAGACATATAGTCAACTCACTTTAATGCAAACAGAATGAAATCAGCTGTGTGATAAAGTTTACTATTATTCCAGCGAGGCAAAAAGGAAGATGTGGTTCACCTTAACCAGGAGAGACAAAATCCTCCAGAGAATTTAAACTTAATGCACCCACAGGTCCTTATCTGCCTTTATTGAGTGCAAGCCACCTGGTGTTGTAGGCCAAGGTCAGCCACCACCTTTGCCCTTCCCCTGGGTCACCCAGTATGACCTATAAAGCACTCTGTAGAAGGCTTCTACTTGTGCTGGACTTTGAGGTGCCCAGGGGAGACCAAGCTGCAAACCAAGGCTTGGGGTCTCTTGCCAAGAAGCATGGGCATGCCAAAGTCAGATGCTGTTTGTTTGAGAGATTTTAGTTAAGTCTGCAGCATGAGCCAAGACAGGCCATTTTTATGCAAGAGCCACTGGAACTGGCTGGGTGACCTGACAAGTTGGGTGGTGTGGGGTCTCAGGTAATTACCAGGCTTAGGCTAACAGTGTCTATGGAGACTCAGATACGGTGCCCACCTGCCAGCTCTGTTGAGGGAGGGCTCAGCAAAGGAATAATGGCCTCTGCCAACATGTCTGTCTATGACAGTGGTTCTCAACCTGTAGGTTGCGACCCCTTTGGGGGTCGAATGACCCTTTCACAGGGGTCGCCTAAGACCATCAGAAAACACATATATAATTACATATTGTTTTTTGTGATTAAGAACTATGCTTTAATTATGTTCAATTTGTAACAATGAAAATACATCCTGCATATCAGATATTTACATTATGATTCATAACAGTAGCAAAATTACGGTTATGAAGTAGCAACATAACAGTAAAATTACGGTTATGAAGTAGCAACAAAAATAATTTTATGGTTGGGGGTCACCACAACATGAGGAACTGTATTAAAGGGTCGTGGCATTAAGAAGGTTGAGAACCACTGGTCTAGGAGAAAGCTGCCCATCCAGCCAGACAATCCAGTTCATCCTCATATGCCCCTGTTACCTTTTGAGCTGCTGCTCTAATGCTGAATTTCAGAGTGAGTTAGTCTAAGTCCCTGGCACAAGACCTTTAAAAGAAACTGCCTGGGTATGGGACCAGCCCATTCTGCATCTCCACTTCTCCTACCAGTCTCCACATGGTTCTTCTTTATATCTTTAGTTATAGAACTTCTGTTATTCAGGTGGTTCTCAATGAAGGTTGTTCTGTAGTTTAATTGTAATTTTTATGTGGTTGTGGGAAGATGTGAGTACTGGCATTTACCTATGCCACCATCTTGCCCAAAAGCTCTATTAACTCAATTTTATGGACATTTTTAATGCCCAGACTATTTTTATTTTGGGATTGTTTTTTGTTTTGTTTGTTTTTACATGGGATACAAGGTAAACAATGTTATTCCTTCCTGTTGTAAAAATAAAATATTAAGGGATTCTTTAAGAGAATAATTTTTGGCAAAATTAAATTTCCAGTTTTTCAATTCTATACCTTGTGTTTATTCCATATTTGTACAAATTCCTATTTCTAAAATGATCTTGTGTATATAATTATGTCTTTGTAGCAGGGTTAACCTTTTCAATATTCAATTGTAATCATTCAGCTGGCCATTTATGGCCATGTATTTCAGTAATGAATATTTGAGTAATATGCAATACTGTTTTAGAATGTCTTTTCTGAACAATATATAGAAATTTTCCTCACCTCACAGTTACAGATTTGGTCATTGCAAGCAGCTGGGTTGGCAGTGTGTGGGCAGTCTGTTGAGGAAAAAAAAAAAGGATAATTATATACAGGAAGCAGTGATTAGGCAAATCCATTTAGACTTGCCAAGCAACCAGAAATAGGCAAGGAAGAAAATCTTCCTTGTGGTTTCCAATAGGTTTACAATAAAAGTCTTTCTAGTGACTTTCCCAAGAACACGCTAAGTCATAACTTCTAAGTGTTATCAGAGAATGGTATGAGTTGTGTGGATGTTCTTAAACATCATTAAGTAGCTATGGGACCTGGAGCAAATATTTTAACCTATTTGTGCTTCAGCTTCCTCATATGAAAAATTGATATATTTAAGTATCTAATTGATAAGGTTATTTTCAGGATAATAATTGTAAATTCTCAATGCATTCTTATAATATATATACATATTACATATATTTGAGTAATATATATTATATATATTTGAGTATTAATCTTTGTTGAATTAATGAACTGAAAGTTAATTAAAAATTTTGAATATTTAGCAGTTTCAGATGAAGCCAAAATATATTTTTGTGTGTTAACTCAGATCTCTGTACACACACACACACACACACACATATATACACACACACACACACACACACACACACATACACATATTCAAAAGCTAGTGGTGTTAACATTGTATGTGCACATACACTGAGTGGCCAGATTATTATGACCACCTGATGTTTGTAGGCAAATTAGCTATAATTTCGTGCTGAAGTTGCTAGAGGGCCAGACCATTATAAAAAGGGAAGCAGGTTGTTTACCACAACAGAAGTGATTTTTTTCTGAAGATATGGGTAAACAATGTGATTTAACAGCCTTTGAATGTGGAATATATTTGAACGTGAGTGGCCAGATTATTATGACCACCCCTTCAGTACTTCGTTGGGCCACCTTTTGCCTTCAATACTGCAGCGATTCTTCTTGGCATTGACTCCACGAGATGTTGAAAGGTGATGAGAGGAATCTGACACCATGCCTGATGAATAGCACTGTCCAGTTCTGTGAGATTTGATGGTTGTGGAACCAGCTGCCTGATGGCTCTTTTAACTTCGTCCCACAAATGCTCAATTGGATTGAGATCTGGTGATTGTGGGGGCCACCTAAGCAAGGTAAAGTCTCCCTCATGTT